>NW_024747638.1:0-10000 GCF_018991925.1 Homarus americanus | reverse complement strand
GCCCTGAGTGGTGTGTGAAGGCAGGGAGTACACCTCACCACCACTACTATCACCACTTTCCCGGCATTGGGTGGTGTGTGGGGGAGCAGGGAGGACACCTTACAACCTATACACGTGGGTACAGAGGTCGTCCCCCATACAACTGTACACAGGGTAGTCCTTTACTGCCTCTGTACATGGCAAAGGGGTTACAGGGACATGAGGAGGAGGAGAAACGGTTTGTGTATAAAGATGGATGGAATCACTGCCAATCTAAGTAGACAAAGGAGGTGGACACACCATCTGTGTACGTGGGCCAAGAACACACACACACGTGCACGCGCGAACAAACCAATTGTGTACGTTGGTACTAACGAGGAGAATACCATCCTTCTGTGCGAGGATAAGGAAGGAGGAGGGAAGGGGAAGAGAGGAAGGAGGAAAGGGGTGAGAGCGAGGAGAAGGAGAGAGAGCAGAGGAGGAAAGGGGAGAGAGGAGGAGGAGGAAAGGGAGAGAACGAGAGGGAAAGGGGAGAGAAGGAGGAGGGAAGGGGAGAGAGCGAGGAGGGAAGGGAGAGAGCGAGAAGGGGAGAGAGAGGAGGAGGAAGGGGAAGGCGAGGAGGGAAGGGGGAGAGAACGAGGAGGGAAAGGGGAGAGAGGAGGAGGAAAAGGGAGAGAGAGGGAGGGAGGAAGAGGGGGAGAGAGCGAGGAGGGAAGGGGAGAGAGGGAGGGAGAAGGGAGAGAGAGAGAGGAGGGAAAGGGGAGGAGAGAGGAGGAAGGGAGAGGCGAGGAGGAAGGGAGAGAGGAGAGAGGGAAGGGAGAGGGAGGAGGAAAGGGGAGAGAGGAGAAGGAGGAAGGGGAGAGGGAGGGAGGGAAAAGAGGGAGAGAGGAGGAGGGAAGAGGGAGAGAGAGAGAGAGGAGGGAAAGGGGAGAGGGAGGAGGGAAGGGGGAGAGGGAGGAGGGAAAGGGGAGAGGGAAGGGAGGGAAGGGAGAGAGAGGAGGAAAGGGAGAGAAGAGGAGGGAAGGGAGAGCGAGGAGGGAAGGGGGAGAGGGAGGAGGAAGGGGGAGAGAAGAGGAGGGAAAGGGGGAGAGGGAGGAGGGAAAGGGAGAGGAGGAAGGGAGAGAGCGAGGGAGGAAGGGAGAGCAGGGAGGGAAGGGGAGGAGGGAGGAAGGGAAGAGGAGGAGGGAAGGGGAGGTGCAGGGAGGGAAGGGGGAGAGAGGCAGGGAGGAAGGGGAGAGGCAGGGAGGGAAGGGGGAGGGAGGAGGGAAAGGGGGAGGCAGGAGGAAGAAGAGAGGAGGAGGAAAGAGGGAGAGAGAGGGAGGAGGGAAAGAGGAGAGAGAGGGGAGGGAAAGGGGGAGAGAGAGGAGGAGGGGAAAGAGGAGGGAGGGAAGAAGGAGAGAGGGAGGAGGAAAGGAGGAACGAGGAGGGAAGGGGGAGAGAGGAGGAGGAGGGAAAGGGGAGAGAGCGAGGAGGAAGGGGAGAGAGCGAGGAGGGAAGGGGGAGAGGAGGAGGGGAAGGGGAGAGAGCGAGGAGGGAAGGGGGAGAGAGGCAGGAGGAAAGGGAAGAGGAGGAGGAAGGGGAGAGAGAGGAGGAGGGAAAGAGGGAGAGAGCGAAAGGGGGAGAGAGCGAGAGGGGAAAGGGGGAGGAGAGGAAGGGAGAAGGGGAGAGAGGCAAGGAGGAAAGGGGAGAGAGGGAGGAGGGAAAGGGGGAGAGAGAGGAGGGAAAGGGGAGAGGGAGGAGAGGGAAAGGGGAGAAGGGAGCAAGGAGGAAAGGGGAGAGAGGGAGGAGGAAAGGAAGAAGGAGGAGGGAAGGGAGGAGGGAAAAGGGAGAGGAGGAGGGAAGGGAGAGAGGGAGGAGGGAAAGGGAGGAGGAAGAGGAGAGAGGGAGGGGGGGAAGGGGAAGGAAGGAGGGAAGGGAGAGGGAGGAGGGAAAGGGGGAAAGGGAGGAGGGAAAGAGGGAGAGAGAGGAGGAGGTGGGGAAAGGGGGAGAGGAAGGAGGAAAGAGGAGAGAGAGGAGGAGGAAAGAGAGGAGGAGGGAAAGGGAGGAGGAAAGGGGAGAGAGAGAGGGAGGAGGAAAGGGAAGAAAGGGAGGAGGGAAGGGAGGAGGAATAGGGAGAGAGGGAGGAGGGAAGAGGGAGAGAGGAGGAAAGAGGAGAGGGAGGAGGGAAGAGAGAGAGGGAGGAGGGAAGGGAGGAGGGAAAAGGGAGAGAGGGAGGAGGGAAAGGGAAGAAAGGGGGAGGAGGAAGGGAGGAGGAATAGGGGAGAGGGAGGAGGGAAGAGGAGAGATGGAGGGAGGGAAAGAGGAGAGAGGAGGAGGGAAGAGAGGGAGGAGGGAAAGGGAGGAGGGAAAAGGGAGAGAGAGGAAGAGGAGAGGAGGGAGGAAGGGAGGGAGGGAACAGAAGGGAGGGAAGAGAGGGAGGGAGGGAGGTGAGGGAGGAGGGGAGGGAAGAGAGGGGGAGTGGGAGGGTAGGGAAAGGGAGGGAGGGAGGGAGGGATGGACGCTATGAGTATATCAGTGACTAATGTAATGTATCACACTACCTGTCTTAACAACACACATGCTCTCCTCTGTATCACCACCAGTAAGCCACCAAGAACCTCCCCTTCCGCCATACAAGGGCTGTGTCAGCACCACACAAGGGAGACGGTCAGCTTGTCAAACACACCCGTCACCTGCTGGGGCTGACGCGGAGCCATCAGCCCTACTGACACTCGCCTGACTACCGCTGTCTATCACGGCAACAGGCTCCCCAACGCGTTATGCATCTCTCTCTCTCTCTCTCCTCTCTCCTCATCCTGGTAGTAGCGACCTTCAGACCAGAAGCGACTGATTACCTCGGTCATGGTAAGAAACACTGAGTATTTCCCAGCGGCTGTATATTAGAGACCACCTGAAAATTAGACACCCCAGCTTAGTTCACCTGAAGAGTAGACCAATAGTTCACCTGAAGAGTAAACACCCCAGCTTAGTTCACCTGAAGATTAGACACCCCACTATAGTTCACTGAAGAGTAGACCAGCTTAGTTCACCTGAAGAGTAGACACCCCACAGTTCACCTGAACATAGACACCACAGCTTAGTTCACCTGAAGAGTAGACACTTAATTCACCTGAAGAGTAGACACCCCCAGCTTAGTTCACCTGAGGATTAGACACCCCAGCAGTTCATCTGAAGAGTAGACACCCCAGCTTAGTTCACCTGAAAGTAGAGACCCCAGCTTAGTTCACCTGAAGATTAGAGACCCCAGCTTAGTTCACCTGAAGAGTAGACACCCCAGCTTAGTTCACCTGAAGAGTAGACACCCCAGCTTAGTTCACCCTGAAGAGAACACCCAGCTTAGTTCACCTGAAGATTAACCACCTAACACTAAACTGATCTTACCTAATATCAGTAGTCTACCCACTACAAGTAGCACCCACTACAAGTAGCACCCCACCAAAGTAGCACCCTACAAATAGCACCCCACATAAAGTAGCACCCCACATTAAATAGCACCCCACATTAAGTAGCACCCCATAAAGTAGCACCAGTAGCACCCCACATAAAGTAACACCAGTAGCACCCCACACAAAGTAGCACCAGTAGCACCCCACATAAAGTAGCACCAGTAGCACCCCACATAAAGTAGCACCAGTAGCACACATAAAAGTAGCACAGTAGCACCCCATAAAGTAGCACCAGTAGCACCCCACATAAAGTAGCACAGTAGCACCCCACATAAAGTAGCACCAGTAGCACCCCACATAAAGTAGCACCCCACATAGTAGCACCAGTAGCACCCCACATAAAGTAGCACCAGTAGCACCCCACATAAGTACACCAGTAGCACCCACATGAGTAGCACCAGTAGCACCCCACATAAAGTAGCACCAGTAGCACCCACAAAAAGTAGCACCAGTAGCACCCCACAAAAGTAGCACCAGGGCACCACATAAGTAGCACCAGTGCACCCCACATAAAGTAGCACAGTAGCACCCCATAGCAGCACCAGTAGCACCCCCATAAAGTAGCACCAGTAGCACCACATAAAGTAGCACCAGTAGCACATAAAAGTAGCACCAGTAGCACCCCACATAAAGTAGCACCTACACTTGGGAGGTCGTCGTCATGCAACAAGGCAGGCCTAGATGAGGGCTGAGTTGTGTAAACAGAGGGAGAAAACAAAACAAAGAGAAATACAAACAATTAAAGCTGAGATGGAGAGGAAGGGAGGGAGGGAGGGAGAGGAGGGAGGGAGGAAAGCGGAGGAGGGAGGAATTAAAGATAAGCTTGAAAGGGTAAGGGAGAAAGGGAGGAAGAAAGAGGCGGAAGGGAAAGAGGGAGGGAAGGAGGGAGGGTTGTCCTCAGGTGCACACTGGGACAGATCCTCGGTGCACACATGGACTGTCCTCGGTGCACACATGGACTGTCCTCGGTGCACACATGGACTGTCCTCGGTGCACAAGGACAGATCCTCGGTGCACACATGGACTGTCCTCCGGTGCACACATGGACTGTCCTCGGTGCACACAGGGACAGTCCTCGGTGCACACAGGACAGTCCTCGGTGCACACAGGACTGTCCTCGGTGCACACATGGACTGTCCTCGGTGCACACATGGACTGTCCTCGGTGCACACATGGACTGTCCTCGGTGCACACATGGACTGTCCTCGGTGCACACAGGTAGTAATGTTATGTGAATCACCAATTTCGATGCAAATGACTTTTAAATCCTTGATCGGCCATTTGAACTTTTGACTGGGCTTTAAATACGAGGATTTAACATTCCCACGTTTTGTAATACATACATACATACATACATACATACATACATACATACATACATACAGAGACCCTAAACCAACACTCAAATACACACACCCTCATACTAACCCTACACATACAACACAATACACTCAAAACCAACAACATCCTACCCCAGCCTGCAACACACACACACACACACACACACACACACACACACACACACACACACACACACACCCATTCTGCCACTGGTCCGGGGTTTTTTCAGCTTGTCAACGGATCGCACTAATCAACGAAGACCTCCGCACCTGTACAACACCAAATTGCAAATCCGCTCACCAAACACTTGCAAACCTGAAGGTCAAACAACGACACAGGAAAAGTTGCATGTAAAATATTTCATCCAGTTCGATTCGTAAATCATTTATTCGACCAATTTACAAAGAAACTCGATTACTCCCCAGTGTAAACAGAATTTATCGTGGGGAGGGGAGGAAGGGCAGGGAGGGGGAGGGAAGGGGCAGGGGAGAGGAGGTAGAGGGTATTTTCATTACTTAAATTCCGTAGTATTTATTTACCTGTGTTCTGGCCAATCACTCTCTAGCATTGTTTGTTTGTTTGTTTGTCTGTTTATCTTTGTTTCTGTCTACCTGACTTTTATAAATGTTTTTCTTTATGTTATTTTATTTTATTTCTCGTTTTGTCTTTCAGGTATATACTCTCTCTCTCTCTCTCATGCCTATTTCAGTGTTACTTATTATTTATTATTATTATTATTATTATTATTATTATTATTATTATTATTATTATTATTATTATTATTATTATTAAATATTATTATTATTATTATTATCATCATCATCATCATCATTATTATTATTATTATTATCATCATTATTATCAGAGGCCGTCCAGGTGTCGCCAAGTCGCCTCATTCATAAAAGTCATTATTTACACAAAAGTCTTCAGTTTGTTTTCTCAGTCAACTCAACACGTCGTGACCATAACCAACACCCCGCTATATAATGGTACGCTGAGAGGGAGGTTACAGTAGGGGAGGGTTACAGTAGGGAGGAACAGTAGGAGGAGAAGTTAAAGAAGTAGGAGGGAGAGGAGGTTACAGTAGGAGGGGCAGTAGGAGGAAGAGGAGGAACAGTGGGGAGGAGGAGGAGATGTTGAGACCAGAAGGAGGAAGAAGGGGAGAAAGATAAAGAGAAAGAAGAAGAATAGGGCCAATAGGAGAAAGAGGAAAGAGGAAGAAAGAAAGTCAGGAACAGGAGAAAGAAAACGAAGAGGAAAAGAAGAGGAAGAGAAAGGAGATATAACAAACAGTACAATACCAAATAAACAAAACCCAAAGAAAAGCAGTAGACAGAATATTCAGCAGTACAGTACAGAGTGGCGGCCAATGTTCTCCTCCCTCTCACAGTACATGTAAGTGCCACTTGAGTTAATACTTCCGGCATACCCTCAGATATGCGGGTTATATATACACACACACAGACAAACAGACACTTAAGACTCATCAAGGTTTCTCTCATAATAGTTACATCGAGGGTGACCAGTTGTGTTGAGTGAGGGAGGGAGGGGTAGGGCGTGATATGAGCTGTGGGTGCAATGAGGAGAGTAAGAAGTGATGGGGCCAGAGGTGCGGAGGTGAATTTTACACATTAAACCAAGTTAAAGGGAGGTATGATAAATTAAGTTACAACACCAAATAATGTCATATACACCACAAACAATGCCGTGTACACCACAAACAATGCCGTGTACACCACAAACAATCCGTATACACCACAAACAATGCCGTGTACACCACAAACAATGCCGTGTACACCACAAACAATGCCGTGTACACCACAAACAATGCCGTATACACCACAAACAATGCCGTGTACACCACAAACAATGCCGTGTACACCACAAACAATGCCGTGTACACCACAAACAATGCCGTATACACCACAAACAATGCCGTATACACACAAACAATGCCGTATACACCACAAACAATGCCGTATACACCACAAACAATGCCGTATACACCACAAAACACAAACAAAGCTAAGAATGATACAAACAAACCCCATCGGGACAAACTAGAACCACACCACATACAACCACCTCGCCACACACAACCACCTCAACCACACACAACCACTCGCCACACACACAACCACCTCACACATACAACCACCTCGCCACACACAACCACCTCGCCACACACAACCACCTCGACACACACAACCACCTCGCCACACACAACCACGTCGCCACACACAACCACCTCGCACATACAACCACCTCGCCACATACAACCACCTCGCCACACACAACCACCTCGCCACACAACCACCTCGCCACACACAACCACCTCGCCATACAACCACCTCGCCACATACAACCACCTCGCCACACACAACCACCTCGCCACACACAACCACCTCGCCACACACAACCACCTCCCACACACAACCACCTCGCCACACACAACCACCTCGCCACATACAACCATCTCGCCACACACAACCACCTCGCCACACAGCCACCTCGACACACACAACCACCTCGCCACACACAACCACCTCGCCACACACACCACCGCCACACACAACCCTCGCCACACACAACCACCTCGCCACACAACCACCTCGCCACACTACAACCACCCCCACACAACCACCTCGCCACACACACTACCACACCACACAACCACCTCGCCACACACAACCACCTCGCCACACACAACCACCTCGCCACACACAACCACCTCGCCACACACAACCACCTCCCACATACAACCACCTCGCACACACAACCACCTCGCCATACAACCACCTCGCCACACACAACCACCTCGCCACACACACCACCTCGCCACACACAACCACCTCGACACACACAACCACCTCGCCACACAACCACCTCGCCACATACAACCACCTCGCCACACACAACCACCTCGCCACATACAACCACCTCGCCACACACAACCACCTCGCCCACACAACCACCACGCCACATACAACCATCTCACCACAACCACCTCGCCACACAGCTACCTCACCATACATCACCTCAACATACAACCACCTCACACACACAACCACCTCGCCACACACAGCTACCTCACCACACACATCACCTCTCGCCACACACAACCACCTCGCACACACAACTACCTCGCCAAACACAACCACCTCGCCACACAGATACCTCGCCCACACAACCACCTCACCACACACAACCACCTCACACACACAACCACCTCGCCACACACAACCACCTCACCACATACAACCACCTCACACACAACCACCTCGCCACACACAACCACCTCGCCCCACACAACCACCTCGCCACACACAACCACCTCGCCATACAACCACCTCGCCACATACAACCACCTCGCCACAACCACCTGCCCCACACACAACCACCTCACACACACAACCACCTCGCAACACACAGCCCCACACACACAACCTGCACACACACAACCACCTCGCCACACAACCACCTCACCACACACAACCACCACACACACACCACCTCGCCACACACAACCTCGCCCCACACAACCACCTCGCCACACAACACCTCCCCCACACACCTCGCCACACACAACCACCTCGCCACACAACCACCTCACCACATACAACCACCTCGCCACATACAACCACCTCACCACACAACCACCTGCCCCACACAACCACCTCGCCACACACAACCACCTCGCCACACAACCACCTCGCCACACACCACCTGCCACACACACCACCTCGCCACACACAACCACCGCCACACACAACCACCTCGCCACACACAAGCACCTCACCACACACAACCACCTCACCACACAACCACCTCACACACAACCATCCACACACAACCACCTCCCACACACAACCACCTCGCCACACACCACCTCGCCACACACAACCACCTGCCCACACAACCACCTCACACACACAACCCTCCCACACACAACCACCTCACACACACAACCACCTCACCGCACACAACCACCTCACCGCACACACACCTCACCACACACAACCACCTCATACACACACACCACCTCGCCACATACAACCACCTCGCCACACACAACCACCTGCGCCCACACAACCACCTCTACACACAACCACCTCGCCACACACAACCACTTCACCGCACCAACCACCACGGCCACAACCACCTCACACACAACCACCTCGCCACACACACACCACCTCACACACACAACCACCTCGCCACACACAACCACCTCGCCCCACACAACCACCTCGCCACACACAACCACCTCGCCACACACACAACCACCTCGCCACACACAACCACCTCGCCACACACAACCAACTCACCATAAACCACCTCCACAACCACCTCACCGCACACACCACCCGCCACACACAACCACCTCACCACACACAACCACCTCGCCACACACCACCTACCACACACAACCACCTCGCCACACACAACCACCTCGCCACACATAACACCTCACCACACACAACCACCTGCCACACACAACCACCCCGCCACACAACCACCTCACCACACAACCACCTCACCACACACAACCACCTCACACACACCCACCTAGCCACACACAACCACCTCGCCACACACAACCACCTCGCCACACATAACCACCTCACCACACACAACCACCTCGCCACACAACCACCCCGCCACACACAACCACCTCTCCACACACAACCACCTCCACACACAACCACCTCGCCACCACCTCACCACACACAACCACCTCACCACACACAACCACCTCACCACACACAACCACCTCGCCACACACAACCACCTCGCCACACACAACCACCTCGCCACACACACCACCTCGCCACAGGTCACGTCACAAAACCACTAACACAGTATCACAAGTTTTGGCAAGAAGAAATGTTGGTGAGGGTGAGGTAAAAATTATGTCTACGTCCTGAGTATTGACGCTTACTGGTGGTGGTGGTGGTGGGGAGTGTGGTGGTGGTGGTGGTGGTGGTGAGTAGTGGTGGTGGTGGTGGTGGTAGTGAGTGTGGTGTGAGGGATGGTGGTGGTAGTAGTGGTGGTGGTGGTGGTGGTGGTAGTGGTGGTGGTGGTGGTGGTGGTGGTAGTGGTGGTGGAAGTGATGGTGGTAGTGGTAGTGAGTAGTGGTGGTGGTAGTGGTGGTGTTATTAGTTGTGGTGGTGGTAGTGGTAGTGGTGGTAGTGGTGGTAGTAGTAGTAGTGGTAGTTGGTGGTGGGGTAGTG
>NW_024747637.1:0-9014 GCF_018991925.1 Homarus americanus | reverse complement strand
GTCCCTGGATCGAATATAACAAAGCCCCCTGCTCGAGTAAAACAAAGTCCCCTGATTGAGTATAACAAAGTCCTCTGAACAAGTATAACAAAGTCACCTGATCGAGTATACCAAAGTCCCTTGATCGAGTATAACAAAGGCCCCTCATTGAGTATAACAAAGACCCAGAACGAGTACAACAAAATCCCCTGATCGAGTATAACAAAGTCCCCTAATCGAGTATAACAAAGAACCGGATCGAGCATAACAAAGGCCCCTGGTCGAGCTTAACAAAGTCCCCTGGTTGAGTATAACAAAGTTCCCTGATCGAGAGAAACAAAGTCCCCTGGTCGAGAAAAACAAAGTCCCCTGATTGAGTATAAAAAAGTTCTCTGATCGAGTAAAGCAAAGTCCCATGGTCGAGTAAAACAAAGTCCCCTCATCGAGTATAACAAAGTCCCGTGATCGAGTATAACAAAGTCCGCTAAACGAGTATAACAAAGGCCCCTGATCGAGTATAACAAAGTCCCCTGATCGAGTATAACAAAGCCCCGGATCGAGCATAACAAAGGCCCCTGGTCGAGCATAACAAAGTCCCCTGGTCGAGTATAACAAAGTCCCCATGTCAACAGAAACAAAGTCCGCTGGTCGAGTATAACAAAGTCCCCTGATCGAGTATAACAAAGTCCCCTGATCGAATATAACAAAGTCCCCTTATCGAGTATAACAAAAAGGCTCCTGGTCGAGCATAACAAATTCCCCTGGTCGAGTATAACAAAGTCTCCTGATCGAGTAAAACAAAGTCCCCTGGTCGAGTATAACAAAGTCCCCTGATCGAGTATAACAAAGCCCCCTGATAGAGAAAAACAAAGTCCCCTGATTGAGTATAACAAAGTCCCTTGATCGAGTATAACAAAGTCCCCTGATCGAGCATAACAAAAGCACCCTGGTCGAGTATAACAAAGCCCCCTGATCGAGTATGACAAAGTCCCATGAACGAATATAACAAAGTCACCTGATCGAGTATAACAAAGTCCCCTGAATGAGTATAACAAAGGTCCTCGATCGAGTATAACAAAGGCACCTGACCGAGTATAACAAAGTCCCCTGGTCGAGTATAACAAAGTCCCCTGATTGAGTATAAGAAACTTCTCTGATCGAGTATAACAAAGTCCCCTGGTCGAGCATAACAAACGCCCCAGGTCGAGTATAAAAACGTCCCCTGACCGAGCATAACAAAGGCACCCTGGTCGAGTATAACAAAGTCCCCTGGTAGAGTATATCAAAGTCCCCTGATCGAGTATAACGAAGGCCCCTGATCGAGTATAACAAAGTCACCTGATCGAGTATAACAAAGCCCCCTTGATCGAGTATAACAAAGACCCCTGATCAAATATAAAAAGTCCCCTGATTCAGTACAACAAAGTCCCCTCATCGAGTATAACAAATTCTCATGATCGAGCATAACAAAGGCACCCTGGTAGAGTATAAAAAAGTCCCCTGGTCGAGTATAACAAAGTCCCCTGATAAAGTATAAAAAAGACCTCTGATCGAGTATAACAAAGTCCCCTGATCGAGTATAACAAAGCCCCCTGATCGAGTTATAACAAAGTACCCTGATCGAGTATAAGAAAGTCCCCTGATCGAGTGTAACAAAGTCCCCTGATCGAGTATAATAAAGTCCCCTGATCGAGTAAAACAAAGTCACCTGGTCAAGTATAACAAAGGCCCCTAATCGAGTATAACAAAGACCTCTCATTGAGTATAACAAAGCCCCCTGAGCGAATAAAAAAAAGGCCCCTCGTCGAGCATAAGAAAGTCCCCTGGTCGAGTATACCAAAGTCCCGTGATCGAGTAAAACAAAGTCCGAAGGCGAGTACAACAAAGTCCCCTGATCGAGAGAAACAAAGTCACCTGATCGAGTAAAACAAAGTCCCCTAGTCAAGTATAACAAAGGCCCCTAATCGAGTATAACAAAGACCTCTGATTGAGAATAACAAAGTCCCCTGAGCGAATAAAAAAAGGCCCCTGGTCGAGCATAACAAAGTCCCCTGGTCGAGTATACCAAAGTCCCCTAATCGAGTAAAACAAAGTCCCCTGGACGAGTATAACAAAGTCCCCTGATCGAGAGAAACAAAGTCCCCTGGTCGAGTATAACAAAGTCCCCTGATCGAGTATAAAGCCCCCTCATCGAGAAAAACAAAGTCCCCTGATTGAGTATAACAAAGTAATCAGTTCGAGTAAAACAAAGTTCCCTGTTTGAGTAAAACAAAGTCCCCTGATCGAGTATAACAAAGTCCCCTGATTGAGTATAACAAAGTCCCCTGATCGAGTATAACAAAGGCCCCTAATCGAGTATAACAAAGTCCCCTGATCGAGTATAACAAAGCCCCGGATCGAGCATAACAAAGGCCCCTGGTCGAGCATAACAAAGTCCCTTGGTCGAGTATAACAAACACCCCTAATCGAGAGAAACAAAGTCCCCAGGTTGCATATAACAAAGTCCCATGATCGAGTATAACAAAGTCCCCTCATCAAGTATAACAAAGTCCCCTGATCGAGTATAACAAAGTCCCCAGATTGAGTATAACAAAGTCCCCTCATCGAGTATAACAAATTCCCATGATCGAGCATAACAAAGGCACCCTGGTCGAGCATAACAAAGTCCCCTGGTAGAGTATAACAAAGTCCCCTGATGGAGTATAACAACGACCTCTGATCAAGTATAACAAAATCCCCTGATCGAGTATAACAAAGTCCCCTCATCGAGTATAACAAAGTCCCCTGATCGAGTATAACAATGTCAACTGATCGAGCATAACAAAGGCACCCGGGTCGAGTATAATAAAGTCTCCTGGTCGAGTATAACAAAGTCCCCTGATCGAGTAAAACAAAGTCCTCTTGATCATGTATACCAAAGTCCCTCGACCGAAAGTATAACAAAGTCACCTGGATCGAGGCTAACAAAGTCCCCAGGTCGCAGTATAAAAACGTCCACCGATCGAAAGCATGTTCAAGGCACTTGGTCGGTACAAAGTCCCCTAGTAGAGTATATAACAAAGTCCCTGATCGAGTATAACGAAGGCCTATGATCGAGTATACAAAGTCACCTGATCGAGTATAATAACGCCCCTTGATCGAGTATAACAAAAGACCCCTGATCAAATATAAAAGTCCCCTGATTCAGTATAACAAAGTCCTCATCGAGAGTATAACAAATTCTAAGGCGATAGAGCATAACAAAGGCACCCTGGTAGAGTATACAAAGTCCCCTCGGGTCGAGTATATAACAAAGTCCTCGATCGAGTATAAAAAACACCCTCTGATCGAAAGTATAACAAAGTCCCCTTATCGAGTATAACAAAGCCCCCTGATCGAGTATACCAAAGTCCCCTGATCGAGTATAAGAAAAGTCCCCTGATCGAGAGTAAGCAAAAGTCCCTGATCGAGTATAATAAAGTCCTCGATCGAGTAAAAACAAAGTCCCCTGGTCAAGTATAACAAAAGGCCCCTAATCGAGTATAAATAAAAGACTCTCATTGAGTATATAACAAAGTCCCCTGAGCGAATAAATAAAAGGCTCCTCGTCGAGCATAAGAAAGTCCCCTAAATGAGTATAACAAAGGCCCCCGATCGAAAGTATACATAGGCACTCTGACCGAGTATAACAAAGTCCCTACGAGTATAACAAAGTCCCTGATTGAGTATAACAAAGCCGTCTACCGAGTATAACAAAGTCCCCTGGTCGAGCATACTTCGGTCGAGTATAAAAACCCTGGTCGAGTATAACAAAGTCCCCTGGACGACTATAAATAAAGTCCCATGATCGAGTATAAACAAAGCCCTCATCGAGTATACAAAGGCCCCGATCGAGTATAACAAAGCCCACTTGATCGAGTATAACAAAGTCCTCTTGAACGAGTAACAAAGTCACCTGATTGAGTATACCAAAGTCCCCTGATCGAGTATAACAAAGGCCTCTGTTCGAGTATAACAAAGTCCCTGAACGATTACAACAAAGTCTCTGATCGAGTATAACAAAGTCCCCTGATCGAGTATAACAAAGCCCCGGATCGTATAACAAAGGCCCCTGGTCGAGCAACAAAGTCCCCTGGTGGATTATAACAAAGTCCCTGATCGAGTAAAACAAAGTCCTGGTCGAGTATAAGTAACAAAGTCCCCTGATCGAATATAACAAAGCCCCCTGTCGGTAAAACAAAGTCCCCTGATTGAGTATAACAAAGTCCTCTGAACAAGTATAACAAAGTCACCTGATCGAGTATACCAAAGTCCCTTGATCGAGTATAAAAAAGGCCCTGATCGAGTATAACAAAGAACCTGAACGAGTACATCAAAATCCCCTGATCGAGTATAACAAAGTCCCTTGATCGAGTATAACAAAGAACCGGATCGAGCATAACAAAGGCCCCTGGTCAAGCATAATAAAGTCCCCTGGTCGAGTATAACAAAGTCCCCTGATCGAGAGAAACAATGTCCCCTGGTCGAGTATAACAAAGTCCCCTGGTCAAGTAAATCGAAGTCCCCTCATCGAGTATAACAAAGCCCCGGATCGAGCATATCAAAGGCCCCTGGTCGAGCATAACAAAGTCCCCTGGTCGAGTTTAACAAAGTCCCCATGTCAACAGAAACAAAGTCCCCTGGTCGAGTATAACAAAATCCCCTAATCGAGTATAACAAAGTCCCCTGATCGAGTATAACAAAGTCCCCTTATCGAGTATAACAAAAAGGCTCCTGGTCGAGCATAACAAAGACCCCTGGTCGAGTATAACAAAGTTTCCTGATCGAGTAAAACAAAGTCCCCTGGTCGAGTATGACAAAGACCCCTGATCGAGTATAACAAAGCCCCCTGATAGAGAAAAACAAAGTCCCCTGATTGAGTATAACAAAGTCCCTTGATCGAGTATAACAAAGTCCCCTAATCGAGCATAACAAAGGCACCCTGGTCGAGTATAACAAAATCCCCTGATCGAGTATGACAAAGACCCATGAACGAATATAACAAAGTCACCTGATCGAGTATAACAAAGTCCCCTGAATGAGGATAACGAAGGCCCCCGATCGAGTATAACAAAGGCACCTGACCGAGTATAATAAAGTCCCCTGGTCGAGTATAACAAAGTCCCCTGATTGAGTATAACAAAGTCCTCTGATCAAGTATAGCAAAGTCCCTTGGTCGTGCATATCAAAGGCCCCTGGTCGAGTATAAAAACGTCCCCTGGTCGAGTATAACAAAGTCCCCTGGACGACTATAACAAAGTCCCATGATCGAATATAACAAAGCCCCCGCATCGAGTATAACAAAGTCCCCTGATCGAATATAACAAAGCCCCCTGCTCGAGTAAAACAAAGTCCCCTGATTGAGTATAACAAAGTCCCCTGATCGAATATAACAGTCCCTGTGTCGAGAATAAAACGTCCACTGATCGAGCATAACAAAGGCAATTCCTGGTCGAGTATAACAGTCCCCTTAGTAGAGGCAACAAAGTCCTCGATCGAGTATAACGAAGCCTATGATCGAGTATAACAAAGTCACCGATCGAGTATAAATAACGCCCCCTTTGATCGAGTATAACAAAGACCCCTGATCAAATATAAAAAGTCCCCTGATTCAGTAAGTAACAAAGTCCTCATCGAGTATAACAAATTCTAAGGATAGAGCATAACAAAAGGCACCCTGGTAGAGTATAACAAAGTCCCTGCTCGTGTATAACAAAGTCACCTGATCGAGCATAAGAAACGCCCCTGATCGAGTATAACAAAGCCGCCTGGTCGAGTATAACAAAGTCCCCTGGGCGAGTAAAACAAAGTCCCCTGATCGAGTATAGAAAAACCCCCTCATCGAGTATTACAAAGGCCCCTCTTTGAGTATAACAAAGACCCCTGATCGAGTATAACAAAGTCCCATGAACGAATATAACAAGTCACCTGATCGAGTATACCAAAGTCCCCTGATCGATTATAACAAAAGCCCCTGCTTGAGTATAAAAATGGCCCCTCATCGAGTATAACAAAGTCCCCTAAATGAGTATAACAAAGGCCCCCGATCGAGTATAACATAGGCACCTGACCGAGTATAACAAAGTCCCCTGGTCGAGAATAACAAAGTCCCCTGATTGAGTATAACAAAGTCCTCTGATCGAGTATAACAAAGTCCCCTGGTCGAGCATAACAAAGGCCCCTGGTCGAGTATAAAAACGTCCCCTGGTCGAGTATAACAAAGTCCCCTGGACGACTATAACAAAGTCCCATGATCGAGTATAACAAAGCCCCCTCATCAAGTATGACAAAGGCCCCTGATCGAGTATAACAAAGCCCCATGATCGAGTATAACAAAGTCCTCTGAACGAGTATAACAAAGTCACCTGATTGAGTATACCAAAGTCCCCTGATCGAATATAACAAAGGCCTCTGTACGAGTATTACAAAGTCCCAGAACGATTACAACAAATTCCCCTGATCGAGTATAACAAAGTCCTCTGATCGAGTATAACAAAGCCCCGGATCGTGTATAACAAAGGCCCCTGGTCGAGCATAACAAAGTCCCCTGGTCGATTATAACAAAGTCCCCTGATTGAGTAAAACAAAGTCCCTTGGTCGAGTATAACAAAGTCCCCTGATCGAATATAACAAAGCCCCCTGCTCGAGTAAAACAAAGTCCCCTGATTGAGTCTAACAAAGTCCTCTGAACAAGTATAACAAAGTCACCTGATCGAGTATACCAAAGTCCCTTGATCGAGTATAACAAAGGCCCCTGATCGAGTATAACAAAGACCCTGAACGAGTACATCAAAATCCCCTGATCGAGTATAACAAAGTCCCCTGATCGAGTATAACAAAGAACCGGATCGAGCATAACAAAGGCTCCTGGTCGAGCATAACAAAGTCCCCTGGTCGAGTATAACAAAGTCCCCTGATCGAGTGAAACAAAGTCCCCTGGTCGAGTATAACAAAGTCCCCTGGTCAAGTAAATCAAAGTCCCCTCATCGAGTATAACAAAGTCCCGTGATCGAGTATAACAAAGTGCCCTAATCGAGTATAACAAAGCCCCGGATCGAGCATAACAAAGGCCCCTGGTCGAGCATAACAAAGTCCCCTGGTCAAGTATAACAAAGTCCTGATCGAGTAAATAACAAAGTCCCCTTATCGAAATATAAATAAAAAGGTTCTTGGTCGAGCATAACAACAAAGTCCCTGGTCGAGTATAACAAAGTCTCCTGGTCGAGTAAAACAAAGTCCCCTGGTCGAGTATAACAAAGTTTCCTCGATTGAGTAAAATGTCCCTGGTCGAGTATAACAAAGACCCCCTGATCGAGTATAACAAAGCCCCCTGATAGAGAAAAACAAAGTCCCTTGATTGAGTATAACAAAGTCACGGATCGAAAGTATAACAAAGTCCCTGATCGAGCATAACAAAGGCACCCTGTCGAGTATATTAAAGCCCCTGATCAGTATAACAGTCCCTGATCGAGCAACAAAAGCCCCCTGATCGAGTATATAAGAGTCCCTGATCGAGTATATAACAAAGTCCCCTGATCGAAAGTATAATAAAGCCAACTGATCGAGCATAACAAAAGTACCTGGGTCGAGTATAACAAAGTCCCCTGGTCGAGTATAACAAAGTCCCTGATCGAGTATAACAAAGCCCCGGATCGAGTATACAACAAAGGCCCCCTGGTCGAAAGCATAGCAAATTCCCTGGTCGAGTATAACAAAGTCCTTTATCGAGCATAACCCCTTGTCGAGTATAACAAAGTCTCCTCGTCGAGTATAACAAAGTCCCTGATCGATATAACAAAGTCCCCGGATCGAGTATAACAAAGGCCCCCTGATCGAGTATATAACAATGCCCCAATGATCGAAAAGAACAAAGACCCTGATCAAATATAAAAGTCCCCTGATCGAGTTATCAAAGCCCCTTGTCGAGTATATAACAAAGTCTTCATCGAGTATAACAAAGTTCCTTGATCGAGTATAACAAAGTCCCCAAATCGAGTATATCAAAGGCCCCTGATCGAGTATATGTAAAGTACCTGATCGAGTATAACAAAACTCCCTGATCGCGTATATCAGCCCTCAATTGAAGTAACAGTCACCGATCGAGTATAACAAAGTCCCCTGCTCGAGTATAACAAAGTCATCACCTGATCGAGCACATAAGAAACGCCCTGATCGAGTATAAACAAAGCCGCCTGGTCGAGTATAACAAAGTCCCCAAGTAGTAAAACAAAGTCCCTGATCGAGTATAGAAAACCTCCCATCATCGAAAGTATTACGAAGGCCCCTCTTTGAGTATAACAAAGACCCTGATCGAGTATAAATAAAGTCCAAAGTGAACGAATATAATGAAGTCACTCTTGATCGAGTATACCAAAGTCCCTGATCGATTATTATAACAAAAGCCCCTGCTTGAGTATAAAAATGGCCCTCATCGAGAATAACAAAGGCCCCTGGTCGAGCATAACAAAGTCCCCTGGTCGATTATAACAAAGTCCCCTGATCGAGGAAACAAAAAGCCCTGGTCGGTATAACAAAGTCCCCTGGTCAAGTAAATCAAAGTCCCTCATCGAGTAATAACAAAAGTCCGTGATCGAGTATAACAAAGTCCCTAATCGAAGTATAACAAAGCCCCGATCGAGCATAACAAAGGCCCCTGGTCGAGCATAACAAAGTCCCTGGTCGAGTATAACAAAGTCCCTTATCGAGAGAACAAAGTCCCTGGTCGAGTATAACAAAGTCCCCTGGTCAAGTAAACCAAAGTCCCTCATCGAGTATAACAAAGTCCCGTGATCGAAGTACAAAGTGCCCTAATCGAGTATAACAAAGCCCCGGATCGAGAGCATAACAAAGGCCCCTGGTCGAGCATAACAAAGTCCCTGGTCAAGTATAACAAAGTCCCCATGTCAACAAACAAAGTCACCTGGTCAAGTATAACAAAGTCCACTGATCGGAGTATAACAAAGTCCCTGATCGAGGTAACAAAACCCCTCCTGAGTATAACAAAAGGCTCCAGGTCG
>NW_024747636.1:0-8772 GCF_018991925.1 Homarus americanus | reverse complement strand
GGGAGGGTGACACACGAGGGGGAGGGTGACATACGAGGGGGGAGGGTGACACACGAGGGGGGAGGGTGACACCCGAGAGGGAGGGTGACACACGAGGGGGGAGGGTGACACACAAGAGGGACACAACACAACCTTAGGCACCGAAGCTTCTACAGACTCCAATAACAGCAACATCGGGTTGAGGGTGTTCGAGTCCTGTCATAAAAGAGACGTGGAAACAACTGTCCATATTAATAAAGAAGTTGTATTGAAGGAAGAGAGGACAAGTAGGTTAGGTTAGGTTAGGTTAGGTTAGGTTAGGTTAGGTTAGAGGCAGTGCGGATACAGCACACGGTAAGAGAAAGCGAGCTGATACAAACAACAAACACGTCAGAAGAAAAATTACAGGATATTTACTTGCTGGGTCAAATTCTCTCCGATATCTACTACCTCATAACTCATAACCCCCTACATATTCTACGACCTCATACCCCCAACATATTCTACGACCACATATCCTCCTACAACTACACACTTGTCTCTTGAACATCCATTTTGTCACCCATCCATCCATTTACACGACTCCATAAAAGCAGATTGACAGAAAATCGTTTTCACGCGCGACGCTTCTTGTTCCCGGCCTGATGGTATGGCCTATGGGAGGGCCCGGCGGAGACGTGGGCGTTAGGGAGGAGTTCTTGAAACACCCAAATTGGGGAACGTTCATCAATGCTCGTCTGATGTCATTGTTTACAAATTGTGTGGAAGATCGGACGGACAGAGTGACTTCTATATGACAACCTGTCGAGGGAAGACGCGATATCAAGGATTCATTTTCTGTGTAATTCCTTTTCATTTCTTCGATTTTTTATCTGAAAAACGTCATTTAATCTTTCGCTTATTGTGCCATGATGCCAAAACCATTATAATGTAACACTTTTTCACACACACACAACAGATGCAATTTTCCTTTTCTACCATTGTAAACAAGATCCATTCATTCACTGCCTTGAGACACGTGTTTTATATGCCTCCAGCCATACATACAAACATAATATACTCTTTCAGACGCTCCACTGACGACCAAGGTAAAGTGAGCCTTGCAGCAGGTTCAGTTGATCACACAGATGGGATCCTGAACTTCGAGCCCTTCCCTCTCATTCACCTTTTGTGACAGACTGACACGGATGATCTATGGTTTATGGCTGAGAATAAATACAATGATTAACCACAAAAGAATAACCAGATAAAAGCCAAAGTGACGATAGAAGCATTAGGGTACGGATCCCGGTGGCTATTTCCTTGATGTTTCCTGGGACTAAGAGGAGACACTGCTGACGCTCCCGGGTCGTGTGTGTGTGTATGTCTCTTGTGATGGAAATGGGATTCTTAGATATGCTAATTCCAAAGGTTTGTGTAGGATGGTGTGGGAACATTAGCGTTGTTGAGAGATACATATCACAAGACGTCAAGTTATTATTTCGCTTTTCCTCGTCATATACCCGGCAGGTAAACTACTCATTAGTCCACCCAGGTACAGGTCACCCACCCACATCGGGGACGAGGGGAGGAAGGGGTTGCAAAGAATGGAGAAAAAACAAAAACAAATCAAGAGTGAGAAACGATATATATTTTGTGTTGTCAAAGTCAGGGAAACAATTGAGACCCTGCAATTGTGTGTAAATGAGGCAGAAAGTTAGATCAGCAACCTGGGACTTGGTCACAATTTTTGTGATGCCATATAGCAGCAGGGTCTACCATTAGACAACACATTATGCTTCCAATATCTTCTTTTGTCGGATCACCAGTATGGCTTTCGCCAGGCAAGATCTACTGGTGATCTGCTCTCCTATTGCACCCATCTTTGGTCATCCTCTCTTAGGGATTATGGGGAAACTTTTGTCGTGGCCCTCGACATCTCCAAAGCATTTGACAGGGTATGGCACAAGTCTTTGCTATCTAAACTTCCCTCTTTTGGTTTCTCTCCCCCACTTTGTTCTCTCATCTCTAGCTTCCTTGAGAATCGATCCATGGCAGTTGTTGTCGAGGGATGATTTCTCGCTCTTTCTCTACCAATAGTGGCCAAGAAGGATTCCTACGTCTTTCAAAGGTAGCGGGAAGGATAAGGGTGAGGTCAATGCGGGAGGCGGCCTGCAGGTGGGACCACCTCTAATCCCAATCCGGTCTGGCTGCTCCTGGAGCTCCAGCCGGAACCACCAAACGGGCCGCCTATAGGCAAAGGCCCGTGTCGGACTGCGGTCCGACAATCTCAACAACAACAACAACGGGAGGCGGCCAGGAAGACGAACCTTACATTTAAACCTGTGTTCCTCTTGCTGTTCATATGCTGTGTGAACAAGGCCAAGGACCTAAGTATTACATAATAACTCCAGTAATGAACACAACACAACCCCCACTCTTACTGGTCTTAAGTAAAGTAAAAGATAAATATTTCTTTATATCGAGGAAGACAGAGATATTATCCATCCTTAACCTTAAGACAATATTGCTGGCAACCCCGCCTTAAGACAATAGGTAAACACTGGACACCCAAACTACCCAATTAGTGACGTCTAGTTATGTGCGTCAGAGTTACATAAGTCGAGCTGTAACTCAACCAAGTTATTACTTCGCGCTAACGAGTACCATCACTCAGAGTGTCGCTGCCTGGCCTCTGATCACTATCTTCCTCTACGATACCTAAAGCTTAAGTCATCAGGGTAGTAAGGGGAGGCCACGTGGGGTCTTGTTGATATTCGGACTCCGTACATGACTTAAGCTAGAATACTAGACCTGACTTCATATACAGACAGACAGACAGATAGATGTTGTGGGAGTACAGACAAACGGATAGGACAAAAATAAACAGAGATAGACAGATAAATTAAACCAAACTTCATCACTAAAGCTGTTAGGAAAACAAATCACTCCGTAATTATCTGGAATACTCGTATTCTGAGAGTTAAAATTGTTTGTAAAAATAAATCTACTGCCATTAGAGAAGCTCTAATGCGGCTCAGGTGAGGTCTATCAGCTTGCCTGTCACCTGATGCTACAGATTAATTAGAAAGAAAAATAATGATAAGAGAACGAAAAATCTCGTATATACAGTATGTACTGTATATGTGGATAACATTCATACGTGTACAAAACTTATGTAAATACCGAGAAAGAATATTTAGTAGCTTGTCATTACTTCTCTTAACCCATCTCTACAGATGTTATAACTCCCTGACAACAATAAATTAGTTCATTAATTAAATCACTTTAACACAGTCCCTTGAACCCCATGACTTATATCTGTAGAGCACGATGCTTTGACCTTTTGAAGAGGATGACCTACCTGTTCCCTGGAGCAAGATGACACTAATCAGGGGGTAAAGTCACATCATTGCCTCGTGGGAGGGGACGCTGGATTACACGTTTCCACCCTACGTGAATCCATCTGTATACGAGTTGTAAACACAGTAACTGCCAGCATTATGACCAATTGGATTTCGTCGGTACGCGGAAAGGAGAAGGCTACGTCTACCTTTATTGTCACCTTGTTCTATATTTTCTGTAAACTTGATACGTCTTCATTTTCATTCAACTTTTCGCCCTCAGCTCACATGGTGGCGGTAATGGAGGTAATGATCGCATTAAGCAAGCCACAAGTGGGTGACTCAGATGAACGATGGCCGACCCACAGCAGTACGGTGCACCAGCGTCCAAGGTCAGAGAGAGGGAGGTGACGATGCCCCCCCCCCCCCACACACACACATTATGTGATAAAAAAAATCCACCAAGGAGGCATCCTGACCAGTCAAGGATACCACTCACCCTTCATGCTAGCAACTAAGTTCTGCAGTCACTACCACTACTGACCTATAATCTAAGACATCAGGCTACCGAGGAACTAGCTGCTATTATCACTAGTATGGACACTGAACCTATAATATTTGGGAGGTCAGTTTAGCCAGCAAATATTCGGTACAGTCAGTGGTCGAGGTATTGACCGAAGGTTCAAGACACTGGGTTAGGTAGCAACTAAATAAGTGCCACCAAAGGCTACTGACCGATTCATCAGGCTTACGCGAGTCTCTTGGTAACGTTGGGTAGTTATTTCACAGGATGGTGAAAGTAATATACTGATTGTTCTGTGTGGTGTGGTTGTGTGGCTGTGGTGGTGGTGTGGTAATGGTGGTCGTAGTGGTGTTGTGTGGTAATGGTGGTCGTAGTGGTGGTGTTGTGGGAGTGGTGGTTATATGGTGGTAGTGATGATGGAGTGATTGTGGTGGTGATGCGGTGGCAATGATGGTGCTCCACTCCATTGTGTACCATACGTCAATGCACCTTCATATATGTATATGTGTGTGTGTGTGTGTGTGTGTGTGTGTGAGTGTGTGTGTGTGTGTAATTAACAAACTTACACATGAACCCACTGTCAAATAGAATAAACATCTATTTCCGGGTTAAGACCAAAAGGAGGAGTAACCACCATAAACCTGGATCACGTCACATCGCAACTCGGCAGCCATTGATGTGGGGAGGGAGGGAGGGAGGGGGGGGGGGCGTCACAGCTTCCATGGTAAACACTTTAAATATTATGAGTGATGATATGGTAAACAACATGGCACGATAATGTCTGTCTGTCTGTCTGTCTGTCTGTCTGTCTGTCTATCATAAGAACATAAGAAAATAAGGAGTCTGCAATAAGCCGGTTGGCCTGTGCATGGCAGCTCCTGTCGAGAGTTACTACCACTCTCTATCATCCATGAATCTATCTAGCCTCCTTTTGAAACTTTCCAGAGTTCCCGCACTTACTACAAAGTTGCTAAGCTTGTTCCACTCGTCCACCACCCTATTTGTGAACCAGTTTCTTCCTATCTCCCTGTCTGTCTTTCATACTGTCACCCACAATGGAGAGGCCTACACTATTTTCTCTCACCACCGCTGTCCACACCTACACTATGGTTACTCACACGAGCCAGAAGCACCGGACATGGAGTAGAAAAATTGTCCTCGTTGCAGATATTAGAGATGGTGACGTCATCGTGTGGGTAGCAACGGACCCTGGTGTTATGGTGAAGTAATGGTGAGGTGATGGTGATGTTGAGGCAATAGTAAAAGAGATGGTGAATAGATGGTGAAGTTGTTGGGAAGGCCACAGTGAGGTAACGATGAGAATGGTGATATTATGGTGAAATGATGGTGAGGTGACTGGAGGAACTATTCACTAGAGGACCGATGCTGGTGAAGGGTTACTGGTGAACTTGCTAAAATGATGGTGAAAAGATGGTGAGGTGATAATGGTGCACCACTGAAGTAAGAATGAAGAAGTAATGATAAAAAAGACAGCTAAAAGGAATGATGGTGACGTAGTGGTGAGTTATAAGAGAAGAGGTGATGGTGAGTTTTAATGGTGATGTGGTAGGGTGATGGTGAGAGTTTATAAAGCGTAATGGTCCGGGTTCACAAGCTTTTACATATACGAGAACGCTTTAAGAAAACACACACACACACACACACACCATTTTTATCCTTCATATCCCGAGAAAATTTACTCGACTAAAATAAATAACTATGACCTGGAACCTCGACCACTATGTTATGCTGTAAAAATAAACTCATAACTAGACCCTCCACAAGGTACCATGTCTTATGGTCCTGTCCAGCAGTCACTTATCTTATTATCTTACCCAAATTTGAATATTTTACTCTTACTACTTTTGTTTTTCTTATCTTCTCTTGTCTTCGGTGTTTATCTGTGTTTTCTTTGTTTAAAGGATTTTATGTTTATTATTGATACTGTTTTGCTTATCTACTGATGCCAAGTTACCACCAGTCTCTCTTTTCCCGTTTACCCTTCCTCCCGCACACCAACACTCCCTCACATCAATTCTTCACCCACAACACTGCCCACACAATAACACTCCCCACACTCCCCCTACACACTCACGTCACTTGTCATGAAATATCGCCTCTTCTTCTCTAAATACACAATAGATCGACTTGTTGCCAGCCCCACATAATAATATATCAATACCAACCCATTGTCCTTCCCTCCTCCCACTTTGGCTATCACGTACCTCTGGGTGATAAGAATATATGTAGATAAATACACGTAAATATTAGTGACACCGACGATAATATTCTCATACATATTAGAATATCCTCTTGTCGATACCTACCCTCTTAATATTTTAATTTATGTCATATGATATGGGTATAATTAAATACATACACATATTGTATATACCAACAACATGAATACATATCCCGTCTGCCTATACCACCCTCTTAAGCGTCAGTATTGAGTATTTCTTTAACTACTATTGACATATTGAGTATACAACACGACACAGACCTTGGGAGGGGACAGGAAGTTGTATACAGTACAGGTTATTCACATCACGTACACACCTGTCCCGTAAAAGGGGATATATGACCATCCTCTCCTCTATAGCCATCATAACACATGCGAGGTCCGCAATACATAAATAGTCCAGGATGTCCCGCACTTCACCCCGACATCCAAGTCCCTACCTGGGTTAATCTTTAACTTGGTGACACTATAAAATGGACGGGAACCTTCAGCACACCGGCGAGAAGGATCCCTAGGAGGTAATAGCGACTTGAACTGGGGGCCTTCAGGACGCCGCCAAGAGGGTCTTCAGTTAGCCACGTTCACTCCTTAATATATGTGGAGAAAAACTTCCTCTTCAATACATCACGGTGCATGTGTGATATTTTAAGTCCATTCAGAAATAGTGTTAAATCTATGACATGTATATATATAATATTATCGATACGTAGTCGAGTATTTGCCACAGGAAAACAACGCACTTTTTCTTCTGTTTAAATGAACGGCCATTGACACAACAATACTTTGTGGTACCAGTGATATTATAGATAACGCGGGAAAATAGATTGATAGACAGCTGAAGATAACATAAAAAAATACTAGAAAAACCCACTAGTCAAAAATATATCCAGTACACATTGGAGAAAAATAATAAGCTAGAAGTTATCAAGTTAAACCCGACGAATGAAATCCTGCAGTCACAAGATATCAAATAAAACGACCCTCCCCTCCCCCCCCACTCCCCACACCCTCTAAAAAAGATCACACCAAGTAGAAAAACAACAACAAAAATGAAAACAATCACACCGCTGCAAAATAAAATAACCGGAATAACACATGAAGATAAAAACAATCACGACTTCATAATTAATGGATGGTAAACAGGAGAATAACAAGCACTCGGTGACAAAAGGAAGAGTTCAATTTGACACACAAGTGCCAACGGAAGCCAGACCTCACACACAGTAATAGATAACCAGGGAACAGAGATTGAAACATGAAAGAGAACATCAAAAGGAGAGCGAGAGAGTGAATCAACAGATTGAGAAGATAACGTCAAAAAATTAATCAAAAGGAAACAGGGAGGAAGAAAAATAACATAGAAATAAAGATACCGAAATAAAGAAAGACTGACACTATTGGTAGACTGACACTATTGGTAGACTGACACTATTGGTAGACTGACACTATTGGTAGACTGACACTATTGGTAGACTGACACTATTGGTAGACTGACACTATTGGTAGACTGACGCTATTGGTAGACTGATACTATTGGTAGACTGACACTATTGGTAGACTGACACTATTGGTAGACTGACACTATTGGTAGACTGACACTATTGATAGACTGACACTATTATTAAGACTGACACTATTGGTAAGACTGACACTATTGGTAGACTGATACTATTGATAGACTGACACTATTGGTAGACTGACACTATTGGTAAGACTGACACTATTGGTAGACTGACACTATTGGTAGACTGACACTATAGGCAGACTGACACTATTGGTAGACTGACACTATTGGCAGACTGACACTATTGGTAGACTGACACTATTGGTAGACTGACACTATTGGTAGACTGACACTATTGGTAGACTGACACTATTGGTAGACTGACACTAATGGTAGACTGATACTATTGGTAGACTGACACTATTGGTAGACTGATACTATTTGTAGACTGATGCTATTTGTAGACTGACACTATTTGTAAGACTGGCACTATTGGGAGACTGACACTATTGGTAGACTGACACTTGGTAAGACTGACACTATTGGTAGACTGACACTATTGGTAGACTGATACTATTGGTAGACTGACACTATTGGTAGACTGATACTATTGGTAGATTGACACTATTGGTAAGACTGACACTATTGGTAGATTGACACTATTGGTAAGACTGACACTATTGGTAAGACTGACACTATTGGTAGACTGATACTATTGGTAGATTGACACTATTGGTAAGACTGACACTATTGGTAAGACTGACACTATTGGTAGACTGATACTATTGGTAGACTGACACTATTGGTAGACTGACACTATTAGTTAGACTAACTCTATTGGTAAGACTGACACTAGTAAACTGACACTATTAGTAAGACTGACGCTATTGGTAGACTGAAACTATTGGTAGACTGATACTATTGGTAGACTGACACTATTGGTAGACTGACACTATTAGTTAGACTAACTCTATTGGTAAGACTGACACAAGTAAACTGACACTATTAGTAAGACTGACGCTATTGGTAAGACTGACACTATTGGTAGACTGACAGTATTGGTAGACTGACACTATTGGTAGATTGACACTATTAGTAAGACTGACACTATTGGTAAACTGACACTATTAGTAAGACTGACACTATTAGTAAGACTGACAATATTGGTAGACTGACACTATTAGTAAGACCGACACTATTG
>NW_024747635.1:0-11353 GCF_018991925.1 Homarus americanus | reverse complement strand
TTTAAGTTCAGTATTTATAGGAAACCTACTCATGTGTGTTCATACATTCATTATTATTCTGCCCACCATAATAGTCAAACAGTCAGTATTTTCATCATTGTTTTTATGTGCTTTGAGAATTTGCAGCCTGGAATTTATTGATGAGGAATATAAATATATCTATAATATTGGCTTGAACCTTCAGTACCCTAGATCTTTCATAGACAAATGCCTTAACATTACTAAGAAATCTTTCTATAGAACCAATCCCAAGCCCACCCATGACCATAAGAATCTCTTAGTATTACCATTTCACAAAAGGTTGTGGCAAAAGTCTTTGCTCGCAGAAGTTTATCCTAATTTACATTGAAATACATCACGTTTCAGCAAAACTACTATTAATTTCTGAGAATATGGAAATGTAATATTTTGCTGAAATGACGTACGTATTACAGTGGAAAGTGACGAAAGCAATGACTCGCTTTCTTTTGTTCAAGAGATGTTACTGTAATCGCTTTTTGAATGGTTTTTAGTTAAAAAACTGTTGTATTACAAAAATATTCTATCCTAATTCACTTGTGATGCAACAGCTTTTTAACTGAAAACCATTTGAAAAGCGATTACGGTAACATCTTTTGAACGAAAGGAAGTGAAAGTCATTGTTTTTGTCACGATTTTATCTTAATTTCCACTGTAATACGTACGTCATTTCAGCAAAAATATTACAATATGATTATCATTGTAATGTAATAGTATTTTAACCGAAAACTATTAAAAAACGAGTAACGTCTCTTGAACATCGGAAGGTTAGGTAAAGTCTTTTGTTTTCGTCATGTATTTTATCCTATTGTACATTGAAATACATCACGTTTCAGCAAAACTACTATTTATTTCTGAGAATATATTCATTCAGACGCAGTTTAGGTAAAATATACATGTGATGTAACAGTTTTTTAACTGAAAACGATTCGAAAAGCACGTACCCTCTAGCCCTGTTCAAGAAGACTGGGAGGAGCTGCTTGGTGCTGAAGACGATGACAAGGAAAATGATTTTGATGGATTTTAATGAAAATATTCAGAAATATGGTATCGTAGTATTTATTCAAGTGAATTAGGATAGAATATTATTGTAATACAAATATAGTGGCTTTTATGTGGGAGGAGGCGGAGGTGGGAGCCGGGGACGAGCGGTGACTGGCAGGGACGCAGTGGAGATGCCAGCCAGTACATTACGGGTGTACAGTATTAATGACGAGTAGCTCTTTTGCATTTTATTAAATACTGTACATTGATGCTTTAACAAAACTACTGTACTTGTTTCAAATTTAATTAACAAAGATTGATGTTTCAAATGTAATGAAAAAAAATTTATGTACAGTATCTATAAATAAACTTTAAAAAATTAATACTTTATGTTTTACATCGTCCTGTGCATACCATACCATGCATTTGGTTACTTTGGGCTTGCTATGATGACGCAAGAGATCTGCCCTGGCAACTGTACCGACACTCACAGCTGGTGGTGCGTTGGTACGTCGTTTCCATTGTTTACTGGTAGTTACTGGTAAATATTTTTCAACCTAACGAAACTATTACCCGTTTAGAGGTCGACCTCCAATTTTTTGCCAAATAATTTGGTCTTAAAAACTCGAACTACACACAGGTATACACGGTAAATAAGGACATGGGGGGGCCAGGGTTTTTTTAGGGGGGCAGCAAAAGTACACGGATTTTTAACATTCACGGGTGTCTCTGATACCTAACCCCCGCTTATGTTAAGGGCAGACTGTAACTCACTTTGTTTTTATGTTATACAGTACATAAAAAAAAATTGTACATCAATCTGATATATATATATATATATATATATATATATATATATATATATATATATATATATATATATATATATATATATATATATATATATATATATATATATATATATATATATATATATACATATATATATATATATAGATATATACATGTGTAACAAAGCACAAAGCAGGGAACTTCCAATTCAGGGATGGGACACACTTGTAGTCTTCTCTCAATTATTTACTCTAGAAATCACCCGAGAAGGAAGAGGCTGGGACCTAGATCAGACATAACTAGTTATTATACATACAAAACAAGCATCAACTGTTGTCATATGGGTACCACACAGTAGTAGGAATTAAACAATACATAATAAACCCAACACAGGGGGTGGTGTAGACTCACTCCAGGGTGAATGTCTGGAGAGCAACGCTAGAATTAGCCTTATTCTGGCTTACAAACTACCTCCACGAGATCATCACATTCTTCATATAACATTTATTATGCTCAATCTATCAAACACACTCTAACAGAGCAAAGAAATACGTGGGACATACCTGCTACTGGGCCCCGGGATGTAAACAATGCCATGGCGTCTCTCCCCCCCCGGCTGGGATGTATATTCGTTCTAGCGCGGATTCACAAGACAAAATTACGTTTTCCTCCTCGAAGCTTACAAAAATACATATCCATATCAATAATATTCTATATCACAAAATGGTTGTCTCTGGAGTTCCTCATACCACACACACTCCTCCATACAAATGTTTGCCGATGGCGCCAAGTTATTTCGGGAAATTAAGAACCGAGCATTTGCATTCATCTACAATGCTTTTTTCCTTTTTAACCTCCTCACTACCCTGTATTTGGAAACCACTTTTAATATTTTATTCGGCTAATGCCAGACAATTTTATTCAGCAGAGTGTGGACCCAGTGCACAAGTGGTTAAGGTGACACAATCAGTACAAACCTTCACACCAAGAATAGCTTCCCATTATTACCAGGAACTATATAACACAACATAGAAAATATCAGCTGCTCGTGAGGGTTGTTATAAGTTCCACTCCACTTGCTAAGTAAAAAGTGTGGTTGATAGATCTGTTAAGTACAACCATAGAGTGAAAAAATGTATATGCTACAATACAAAACTAACTGAACCAAAAAAGATAAAGTTAAAGTCTTAAATTATTTATGCCTTAACCACATGAAAAGGTTAAATAAATACACAGTAAACTTACTGCTCCACATGTAACAATGCGATTGGTGCTGGGAGCCCAGTCAATGCCTGTGACACGCAGATCATGACCCTGGAGTGTTTCCTGAAGCTTCCACTCTGATGCAGCTCTGCCATATATATTCACTTCATTGTTGTTGAGACTCAATGCCACTTCTGTAAGAAATACACACACATGCACTGAGGTTGCAAAACTAGAGAAACAAAACAAAACTACAGAGAAGCTAAGTAGCTAAATAAAATCTAAACCTAACAATGAAAAAAAAAAATAAAATAAAATTAACTCCACCTACTTTCTGGTACAAACTGGGAGAGATCAGAAGCTTTGAACATGTTATGACCAGAAGAGGAAACCAGTCCTGCTCAGGTATAAAAAAGAGGACTGAACCCCCCCCCAGTGATTATGCTGTATTATGACAGCTGTCTGGCTGAAAACTTAGGTAAAATTGCAGATTACAGCAACCAAAGAATAACCTAATCTAATCTTCCAGAATTCTGTGGTTGCATTTATTTTTTATTTTTATTTTTTATTTTTTTACGGGGAATAGGCCACCCAGCAACAGGTCATTGAACCACAATGGGGCCTAGGGGGCAAAAAAAATAAGAGTAAAAGAAATTGAATTGCCCACAGAGAAACTGTGGGCACCACGGGCAATACGAGCGTTACAAGTCCACGGCCTTGCCGGCAGTACACGGGATGCCAAATCCACCAAACATTGGCCATTAAAGTACCTGTAAAAAAGAGAGTGAAGCAACATTGAAGCAAAGAGAAAGGGATGAAAGATTATCAATTAAAGGAGGAGAGTCAATAAGATGAAATGCCTTTGATTCCACCTTATCTAACAGTTGGACAGAAGAAGAGCCACCCTCGATATGAGCACAGTACTCCAAGTTAGGACAAATGAATCTCTTATAAACTGAAGCAACTGCTCAGGAGTAAAGTAGCTACGGCATCTGTACAGCATTCCCAGCTTTCGGAAGGCAGTTTTAGCAATGTTGTGGATGTGTGGCTTCCATGACATATTATAGGTAATGGTGAGACCTAACATATCTATTTTAGAACTTAGCAGAATGATTGCATCCTGAAATGTGATTGGTGGGAGATCATCAAATATTACAAAAACTTCTTCTAGAAAAGTGATACCGATACAACTCAGTTTGAAAATTAGATGGCAATTTACCTGCCAGGCAAGTGCTATTTAACTTCATATAGGTCGGTACTCACGGCTGCGGTCCTCATTCCGGGCACGACAAGCGATGGGCACGAGGCCGAACCGGAACACTTCTGTCATGGCGTATCACTTGGAGCAGGTGTCTGTAACACTGTGTAAAATAAATGGTAAATTTTCACAAATGCACCGGTCTTTGTTCAGATATTAAAAATATGTTTTTTCAATGTTACTCGATGAGTTTCGAACAAATTTAATATTAATTTCAGCCGGAAATCAATAGTTCTTTGGGTAAATCACATAAATAAAAAACCAACAAACTAACAAAACCAAACCTAACCTTAACTAACCTAACACTATTTTTCCGACGAAAATCTGCAATTGACGTAAAACTCTCGCCCAATTATAAGTCTCCTATAGCCAATAAGAAACTCCCACACCACCCCCCACACATGCGCTGTAGATGCTTAAGAATCCAACACGGAGGTAAGGAGCACTGCGCGACGGGCGGTCAGACCTCCGTGAGACGTAAACAACAAATGACAACACTCGTGAATGACCAAATCTAATAATATTGAAAAATTAATATCTCGGTTATCCTTAATTTCCGGCGGAAATGTCACAAAAGAAAAATGTCTTAGATTGTCTAAACATTACGAAAAACATATTAATAACAGTGAGAGAAATACCAGTGCAAGATCGAAAATTCACTAAATAAATTATAAAACTTACACAAGTCATAAATAAAACTATATAAATATATCAGGTTTTAATAGGTTCTAGTAAATGTCACCTAGATTTTAAAATATATCATAATGGTAAGAACATATTGAAAAAATGAAAGAAATTGAACAACACCTGCTGGTTTTAGTCATCTCTTCAAAGAATACCTTTATACCCGTTAAATATAAGATTAACTTTAATTTCTTACCGTAAATAAAGTGGCAACCATCTGTATCCATTAACTAAAACAGTATCTACATGGATATTACAGTACAAATATAAATCTTTCACCAATTACATGACCAATGTATATAATTATTATCATAGATATACGAATTATTGGTTAAAGGCGATGAATCATTTACAGTAGGCGGGGCTGTCCCCTCACGTCTTCCGCCATAACTACGACCTACAATAACTTCTTTCATGCCATTAGGAAGTTAATTTGTTATATATTATCAAAATACATGGAACAAAAAAAAAGAGTTCCTTCTACTTACCTAAATATTGAAGGATATTAGCGGACTCTGGTCAACATCCTCAAGTCCTGACTTGTGACCAAAACAGCTTGAGTCTCAACCTGTTGGCCTGACTTAAAGCACAAAGCAGGGAACTCCCAATTCAGGGATGGGACACACTTGTAGTCTTCTCTCAATTATTTACTCTAGAAATCACCCGAGAAGGAAGAGGCTGGGACCTAGATCAGACATAACTAGTTATTATACATACAAAACAAGCATCAACTGTTGTCATAGGGGTACCACACAGTAGTAGGAATTAAACAATACATAATAAACCCGTGGTGTAGACTCACTCCAGGGTGAATGTCTGGAGAGCAACGCTAGAATTAGCCTTATTCTGGCTTACAAACTACCTCCACGAGATCATCACATTCTTCATATAACATTTATTATGCTCAATCTATCAAACACACTCTAACAGAGCAAAGAAATACGTGGGACATACCTGCTACTGGGCCCCGGGATGTAAACAACGCCATGGCGTCTCTCCCCCCCCCCCATATTCGTTTTAGCGCGGATTCACAAGACATAATTACGTTTTCCTCCTCGAAGCTTACAAAAATACATATCCATATCAATAATATTCTATATCACAAAATGGTTGTCTCTGGAGTTCCTCATACCACACACACTCCTCCATACAAATGTTTGCCGATGGCGCCAAGTTATTTCGGGAAATTAAGAACCGAGCATTTGCATTCATCTACAATGCTTTTTTCCTTTTTAACCTCCTCACTACCCTGTATTTGGAAACCACTTTTAATATTTTATTCAGCTAATGCCAGACAATTTTATTCAGCAGTGTGTGGACCCAGTGCACAAGTGGTTACTTTTACTTTTTTTTTTACTTTTATCCTCTTCGCCACTGATCGGCTTGTTAGCCGCTTGGGCGATCGGTCACGTCTCTTTTCCTTTATATTCTTCACCAAAAGGTCGGCTCGCTAGCCGCCCGGGCGATCGGTCACGTCTCTGTCACGCACTGTTGGCAAATACTGGGCATGCACCGGCTCCTGCATGTACCTGAACCCGCTCCAGTGTTGGTCAAGTCTTCTCTTGAAAGAGCTCACACTCGGTGCCGTCACAACACTCTCTGGTAGATTGTTCCAAGAGTTTACAACCCTCACTCCGAAAAAGTTTGCCCTCACGGTTTTCCGGACTTGCGGCTTCTTCAATCTTGAGCTGTGACCCCTTGTGGGGCGAGCGTCCGCCAGCTCCAAGTAAGGACACTCAACTGAGTAGTGCCCCCTGAGATGCTTATAAACCTCAACTAGGTCCCCCCTTGCCCGTCTGTAGTATAAGCTAGGCAAGTTCAGGCGCTCCAATCTCTCAGGGTAGCTGAGGTGCCGAAGTGCAGGCACCAGTTTGGTGGCCCTCCTTTGAACATTTTCAACCAACTGACAGTCCCTAGCATATCTCGGGGACCAGATGGGGTGACAGTACTCCAGATGGGGAAGCACTTCACTCCTGAAGATCGTCACGAGGGACGGACCGTCTAGATATCTGAACGACCTTCTTATAAGACCCAATAATTTATTTGCCTGATTTACCTTCTTCTCACAATGGCCCGAGAACTTCAGCTCATTGTCAACATACACACCTAGGTCCTTCTCACACACAGTCTCAACTAGTGCATTTTCTTCATCCCGTTGGGACATATGGTACGCCTCCTTACCGTTGGTACGCCCCAGGTGCATCCTCTTACACTTCGTGACATTGAATCTCAGCAGCCATTCCTTCGACCATTCCTGGAGCCCACAGAGGTCCTTCTGCAGCTCTTCACAGTCCGCTTGGTTCTTAATTTCCCGAAATAACTTGGCGTCATCGGCAAACATTTGTATGGAGGAGTGTACAACGTCAGGCATATCATTTATGAAACAAACAAACAACAGCGGGCCCAATACACTACCCTGCGGTACCCCACTTGTTACAGGTACAGATGACGATTTCGTGCCATTAATCACCACACATTGCTTGCGGTCATGTAGAAAGTCTTCTATCCACGCTAGGACATTTCCCCGAATTCCGTACCCTTCCAGTTTGATTTTCAGCCTTTCGTGGGGTACACTGTCGAAAGCCTTGGCAAAATCTAGGTAAATATTGTCGATATTACCACCCCGTTCTAGAATATGGGTCCAAATATCCAATACCTTGAGCAATTGTGTCAAGCAAGAGCGCCCCGGCATAAAACCGTGTTGGCAATCTTTTACAAGGTTGTTTCGTAGTAGATGTTCCATCGCTGCATCTCTGATAATACTCTCAAGTACTTTACATATTATGCTGGTCAGGCTCACCGGTCTATAGTTGTTCGTGGAGTGACTATCGCCTTTCTTGAAGATAGGACTCACATGCTTCACTTTCCATTCACTTGGGAATTCATTTGTTCATCCAGGCATTTACAAACAGAATCTTCAGGGGCTCTGTGAACACAATGTGGGTCGGTGCTGTGTCGAACCGTCTGTCCTCAAACGCAGGAAGGTTAGTTGCATCCTCTCTTGTGAACACTGAGGAAAAGAAGCTGTTCAATGCCTCAGCTTTATCCTGGTCAGAATCTGCGTAACTACCATCTTCAAGCCTCAGGTCTGATACTCCTACTCGTGTTTTCAATTTCGACTTTGCATAGCGGTAAAACGCCTTTGGGTTTGACTTGACCTCGCGTGCAACCAGCCTCTGGAACTCCTTTTCAGCCCTCCTACACTCTATCTTTGCTTGGTTTCTGGCTCTTGCATACATCCTCCTGTCTTGCTCATCGTTTGACCCAACCCACGTCTTGAATTTCTGGGCTTTCTTCTTAATTTTGTCGACCGCCGCATGGTTCATGTGTAGGGATCCCCTCGTATTCCTAGAAGCACTGGGTTTGGTCTTGGGTATATATTTATCGATCAAATGGGTCATTTTACTAGTTATGATATTCAGCGTAGTGTCTGCGTTCTTGTACCTTAATAAGTCAGGCCAGTTGATACCCCTCATCTCTTCCCTCATCCCATTGTAATTTTCCTTGTAATATTTGCACCTTGGCCTGGCCTTATCTTGAACTAGGTAACAGTTAAATCTGAATGACAACACTGTATGGTGACTGGTGCCAACTGGGGCAAGGTGTTCCAGTTTGGCCACCATACCCTCCTCGTTTGTTATGATGAGGTCAAGTGGCTTGGGTGTTTGCTCCCCTCTGTAATGTGTTGGGTCTCTCACATGTTGGAACAGAAAATTATCTCTCGGAGTTTCTACAAAAGAGTAGCAGGATTATTCAAGTCATTCGGGGTGGACTCGTTTCTCCAGTCGATGTCGCCATAGTTAAAGTCCCCCATGATAAGGAGGTGGCTGGGGTTGAGCATCGCCGCATTGTTTATTAAGGTTCTTAAGTTCCTTTGATTTAGTGGGCCACAGTTTGGGGATCTGTAGATACACCCGACGATAAGTAAGTCCCCCTCCCTTTAATTTAATTTTACACCACTTGGACTCTTCAAAAACATCCTCTCCCTGTACCCTCGCCTGGCTGGCTCTAAGGTCTTGCCTAGCGTAGATAACCACACCCCTCCTGCAGGATTCTTGAGTTAGGTTCGTAAATGAGTCATATCCAGGAATACTGAACTCACATTCCTCTGGGTCGATTCTCCTGTTCTTGTACAACAGTTCTGCAACTCCTACAATATCTGGTTGGTGTACTCTTAGTAGTGTTTCAAACTCCTCTCTCTTATCAAGGAACGTGTCAGTATTAGTGTACATGACATTCAAGCCAGAATTTGTTCTCGGTAACGTCTCTGCTTTTAGTAATAAACCCGCTCCCCCCACATTCTCAGAAGCTGCAGCATTTGCTAAGTACACTGTATTTTGCAGGGTGTGGTTAGAAATGTCATTGTTTACACGGCGCTCGCCCCCTCCTGTCCGGTAGGCTGAGCTGGTGCCGCCTCCCGGGTGGGGGGTTGAGTGGGTGGAGGGTGCACTGCTGCCCCCTGGCCCTGTGTCGGCACACTTGTTTCCACTACCCTCCCCCTGAGTATAACCCATGTACACCTGTCCCCGTTCCTCCTCGACTCCTCCCTCTTCTGCTTCAAGTCCTGCAGGAGCTTCTTGTGCTGTTCCCTCTGCATTACCGTGCGGTCTGGGTGAATAAATACATCCCGAAATGCCTCGCTCCTTGCTAAGTTTTTTGCCTGCCGAATAACTTGCCATTTCTCCTCCTCACTCCCTAGTGTGATCCTGAGGGGGCGAGGCTTAGCCCCCTGCTTTTGTCCCAGCCTCCTCACATCCTGAGGGGTTGCTGGAATCTTCAGAACCTCTGTGCAAATATTTTGAAACAGCACCTTGTCGTGTGTTTCCTTACTCACAGTTCCCTCCGCCTGGCTCTCGGTGACTCCAAAAACTATTACATTGTTCCTGCGCTGGAGCCGTTCCTGGTGTTCCTCCTCTCCCCTAACAGTAGGTCCGTTAATTTTCATTTCTTCGACACACTTTTTCAAAGTCCCAATCTGCTGTAGAACCTGTACTGATTCTGCATTACTCTCCGCCCTCCCCCGTGGCCCTCCTAATACGTCAGCATAACTCCTCTTAGCAACCACCTCCATTCTATTAGCTACTTCCTCAGTCTTAGCAAGGATCTCTTTCCCAACTTGCTCCAGTTTGTCAACCAGCAGGGCTCCTGCTTCATCTATTTTCGTCCCTAGAGAACTCGTTCCCTTATGGATTGCAATCGCTTCATTCACCTTGACTATGCAGCCAGAGCAATACCAGCAACAGCCATCATGCTTTACGGCAGTTAGTAACTTCCTAAACGTTGCATTAGTTAGGCCTGTATCCTCCATATCCGACGTCTCCCTGCAGTAATCACATATCAAACTCATGGTTGTTGGTTCACACTCAGGATGGGATGGAGAAAGGAAACTCACAATGTGCTCTCTGTATACATATTATATTGGATGTACAATGCAGCTTGGTGGCTGGAGCTGGGAGGAGGCAGCGTGGTTACAAGTGTGAGTAGGGAGAGCTGGTTGGCGAGCGTGCTCAGAGGTGGTGTTGCTTGCTGCGGCTGTAGCTAGAAGAAGGCGTAGGTCACGTTGTTGTTGTTGTTGTAGAGATTGTCGGACCGTAGTCCGACACGGGCCTTTGCCTATAGGCGGCCCGTTTGGTGGTTCCGGCTGGAGCTCCAGGAGCAGCCAGACCGGATTTGGGATTGGAGGTGGTCCCACCTGCAGATTGGAGGGATACTGCAGGTTGCAAGTGTGAGCGGACCCCCGATCAGTGGACGCTTACCACCGGCCCCCACTCTTGGACGTGGTCAGCCTCGGAGTGGCGCGCACCCCGAACTGGGGTCCGCACTTGCTGGGAGGATGCTTTCTAAGCTATCTGGGTGGTGGGTATCGTGTGATGACCCGGAGTAGGTGGTGAATGTGGTCTGTATGGGCCTTTCGGGTTAGAGTGGCCGCTGGTGTTGTGTGTGTTTCTTGGGAGATTTGAGTTCTGTTTCGGGGGCTTTGTGTGACCTCGCAGTCGAGGAGATAGTGTTCAAGTGGGTTGGCTGCTGGCTCCTGACAGTAGGTGCAATCCATGACGTCATTTCCGATCATCTGCCAGGAGCACTTGTACCCTAGTCGTAGTCGATGAAGGCTGACTTGGGTTTGTCTTGGAGTTTTCTTGTCAGCGAAAGGTGGTTCCCCTTTTGTGGCCGCCAGGTACCATTTGGCTGATTGGGAACCAGCGTTGAGTGCATGAAGGAAGCTCTTTTTGATGTGGAGCTTGCTGGTCTTTCTGAGGTGATTCTTGATCTGTTGCACACTTGCTGGTACTTGGATGTGTACGCTACTAGAACGTGTAGCTGCCTTGGCTGCTTCGTCTGCCACGTCGTTTCCTCCGATCCCTACATGACTGGGAATCCAGTGTAAGACGACTGGTCGGTTTTGGCTTTGGAATT
>NW_024747634.1:0-20860 GCF_018991925.1 Homarus americanus | reverse complement strand
CTCTCCCTCTCTCTCTCATCCCACATCAATACCTACGATAACAGATAACATTAGTGCTATCTTTTCACACAACTGAGAGACTTTTTACCAAGATATCCAAGACTGGGACAATATGTGGAAAATAATTTAGGTATATACATTATTATATCCATTTAGGATTTATATACATATACATAAATAGTAAATATGTATAAGATTTTTTATTAGATATTTATAATTTGTTCCATTTAGTATTGTATGTTTTTCTATGATTTAGTTATTATTTATTAACAATTTATCTCTAGAGAAGTTATTATTTATTTATTTATTTTATTTATTTATATAGATAATTTCATTCAGTAAAGTTTTAATATAATTTCTCTTGTTGATAATAAGTTTTTTTTTTTTTTCACAATGTTAATAACCAGAGACGTCAGGTTTATTTTATTTGTTTATTTTAGTTTTTTTTGTTAAAATGATTTTTATTTCAATTAAATCTCCGTATTTTTTATTTTATTTTTGTCAACAAATTAGGATTATTTTTTGGAATAGATTTTCATTACCTTGCCCCCTCCCCCCCCACTCCCTCTCCCCCCACCCATCCTTCACGTTATTATCCCCCTCTCTTTCCCCCCTCTCTTTCCTCCCTCTCTTTTTCTTACTCTCTCACCTTCTTCTTCTTAGTCTTCTTCCCTCTTCCTCTCCTCTCTTCTTCTCTTCTCTCCATCCACCTTCCTCTCCCACCTCTCCTTTACAATTCCACTTTCCTCCTCTCTCTTCTCCCTCTCACCCACCCTTCTCCTCCTCTTCCACCTCCCCACCACTCCCCGCCCCTCCCCTCCCCACCACTCCCCTCCCCACCACTCCCCGCCCCTCCCCACCCCTCCCCACCCCTCCCCACCCTCAACCCCCACACCTCAAAAGTTAAATCTTCCTCACCCAAACGACTGAGCGTCTGGTAATCTGGGAGTTATTCAGCTCGGGACGGTACAGGGTCGCCGCTACAGGTCTCATCAGTAATAAAAGTTGTTTATCTATATTCCACAGGTAAATGGGATTAAGTTTTGGTACAGGAGGCAACAGATATGTGGATTAGTGTGAGTTGACTCACTGACTGACTGACTAACTGACTAACTGACTGGCTGGCTGGCTGACTAACTAACACCCTAAGAGGACTATTTTAAGCTACTCTCACTGATGCAGCTTTGGTTTAATTCTCAGCCAAGCTACTTGTTGAGAGAGAGAGAGAGAGAGAGAGAGAGAGAGAGAGAGAGTCCCCACTATTGGTCAGTTCATTCACCAATCAAATCACTTCGTAAATAATTTCAAACACTGACGCAACATCTCTGCTGGTCAGTTGATCCACTAATCAAAACACACAATAAATATGTATAGAGAAGCACCGGTTTCTCATTGGTAATTCACTTCTCAAACACTCCACGTCATGAATATACAATTACGTTTCTCTGTCTCCTATTGGTCAAATCAATCAAGACAATAACACATGTTGAATAGAGATAAACACAGCCTCCGTCTCCCATTGGTCAATTTATTTACCAACCTTAGGAGTCGTGTTCCTATTGGTCAGTTTATTTAACCAAGAAAACACGTGATAAATATCCAAGCCCAGGGATCGAGTTCCTATTGGTCACTTTTTAACCAATAAAAACACAAAGTAAATACCCAACCACCTATATCGGTCTCCTATTGGTTAATTCATTTACCAAAGAAAACACGTCATACACCCAAACAGAGATATCCTTCTATTGGTCAGCTCATTAACCAATCCAAACAGTCGATAAGTAAACACCAGGGAAGTGAATTGGGTGGAGGGGCGTGGAAGGGCGTGGAGGGGCGTGGAGGGGCGTGGAGGGGCGTGGCAGGGCATGGAGAGGCGGGTGTCTGTATCGGTGGCAACCCCTCACAGCACCTCATAGCACCTCACAGCGCCCCTCAGCACCTCACAGCACATCACAACACTACCCAGTACCTCACAGCACCTCACAGCACGTCCCAGCATCTCACAATCCCTCACAACACCTCCCAGCACCCCACAGCACCTCCCAGCACCTCCCCTGCCTTTTGTTACGGACAGGTGAATATTGTATGACTCAATTACCGGATCAAATACGCAGTAAGCTAGTGGAGGTTAGGTGAATGTACTCTACTGTACTCTGACTGCCAATTCCGAGTACCTGGAAATGTTGGTTTGTACTCTAGGTGTTATGGATGCTTGATGTTGTACTCTGGGTGTTATGGATGCTTGATGTTATACTCTGGGTGTTATGGATGCTTGATGTTGTACTCTGGGTGTTATGGATGCTTGATGTTGTACTCTGGGTGTTATGGATGCTTGATGTTGTACTCTGGGTGTTTTGAGTGTCTGATGTTGTATTCTAGGTGTTGTGGATGATGTTGTACTCTGGGTGTTTTGAGTGCCTGATATTGTACTCTGGGTGTTTTGGATGTCGGTTGTAGCATCTTGTGGATGTTTTAATTGTACTCTGTGTGCTTTGAGTTCGTGATATTGTACACTAGGTGTTGTGAGTGCCTGATATTGTACTCTAGGTGTTGTGGATGCGTGTTGTAGCGTCCTGGAAATAATTTAATTGTACCCTGGGTGGTGTGTGTGTGTGTGTGTGTGTGTGGTTACTTATGACTCATGATAGCAGAAGTTATGGTGGAAACCTTCTTGTATTCCTCTTCCTCCTCCTCTTCCTCCTCCTCCTTCTCCTACTCCTCTTCCTATTCTTCCTCCTCCTCCTCCTCCTCCTCCTCTTCATTCTCTCCGCCTCCTCATCCTCTTCTTTCTCCTCCTCCCCTTTCCTTCCCTTCTTTCTCCCTCCTCTTCCTCCCTCCTCCCACCTACTCCTCCTCCCTTCCCGTCTCCTCCACTATACATATACATACACGGAGTCTCAGAAAAATATACACACTGCCTTATAATTTTTGTATTGATGTGTGACGTAACCAACAAGTGTGTATACATTTTTCTGAGACTCCCTGTATGTATATGTATACCTTTAACCTATTATGTATATTTTTGTTTATCTTCCTTATTTTCTTTGGATTATTATTGTTCTCACGTTCTTTCTCTCTCTCTCTCTCTCTCTCTCTCTCTCTCTGTTCTCGTCTCTGTTATTGGGTCACCTCAATTGCATTCATCTCTCCTCCACTACTCGCTCCTCCATCTTCTTTTCTCTCATCTTCTTGTCATGAATTATCGCTTCTTTTATCGGTCAATATCTTGCTGGTGCCGTTTTGCTCTTCCAATTCCTAGTGTTCTCTTTACCCAGACCCTAATATATGTTCCCCTAACTCTGCCTGATCTGCCTCGAGGAAGTTAAAGTAGAGGCTGCCTTGTGTCCGCCATTGTTCTTAGATCACATACTCGGAGGCGTTGTTTCTGGTCGATCTGAACGAGAAGTTTGTTTACCTTTAACTCGTTCAGGCTTCCTACACTGTTGATATTTTTCTTCTTCTCCCAGGATGTTTGTGAGGTTTCTCTTGTGATTTATTGGAGGTTTTAGGTGTAATAAGAAGGTTGGGGGCTATTTATGATGGTGGAGTACAAGACTCAGGCCTCCAGGCATAACCTCAACATGTATAACGTCCATGTGAGGAAATTTAAAGGGACTTATACAGAATGATGCTATATATATATATATATATATATATATATATATATATATATATATATATATATATATATATATATATATATATATATATATATATATATATATATATACAGTCCTTTACAATTTCTTATTTATACTTGATTTACCTGTGTATATTACAGGTATTAATCAAGAGGTGCAAAGATCATGGACAGGTTCAGGCCAGAGAGGAACACTGAGATTTAAAACAACATTTTAACCTAACCGAACCTAACCTAACCTAACCTAACCTAACCTAACCTTACCCAACCCAATGAACTTGTAGGGGAAAAAATATCGTCTGGAAACTGAAGTTGAGAAGTAAAGTTGATATCATGAGGGAGGGGTGAGGTGCGGGGTGAGGGGTGAGGAGGGGGAGGGGTGAGGGGTGAGGAGGGGGAGGGGAGGTTCGTTTATCTACATTATATTTAAAGCTTAATACTATAATGTTGTTGTTTTCATTATAAGATCAAATGCTGTTTTTTATCGTTAACTTGTATAAAAATGTTAAATCCTTTACGTTTTATGAGTTTATGAGTTTGATAACCTAACCTAACCTAACTTACTACCTACGTAGGTAGTAGGCAGCTATCAAACAGAGAGGTACTACCGCCTGGGAAGATATTTGAAGCATAATGTGTTGTCTAATGGTAGACCCTGCTGCCATATGGCATCCCAGGTTGCTGATCTGTCTTTCTGTCTCATTTACACACAATTGCAGGGTCTGAATTGTTTCTCTTACCATTGACAACACAACATACATATATCGTTTCTCACTCTTGATTATTTTTTAAATTTTGTATTTATGGTTGTTACGAGTTGGGGATTTAGAATATAGTTAAAAGTCTACCCAGATCCCAACAGGTAACAACAATAAAAAAACAAAGACAATCGGAATATAAAAGGGTAGACAAAGGATGCGAGTTTTCGTTGTGTATAATAAAGTACCATAAATTCCTTAACAAAATATTCAGCTTCCTATAAATTACCCTTAACCAAACTTAACCTAAACATTAACAGTATATACATATTAATACAACATAAAACAATCGTGAAGCAAGGTGGAGGTGGGAGAGGCAATACAAGATTACAAATACTTAAGTGAGGAGCTGAGATGGCTGACGAGTAAGGCTGAGTATTGTAGAAGACGGTAGGTAGTCACTGTGCCGTAGGTTTAGAGGATAGGTGATCCTGTGGTCACTTCCCAGAGTGTAGTGCTCTCTCCTCGAACTCGAGCTGACAAAGAAGACTTGGAGGAAGTGACGCAACAACCAGGATATGGAGAAGGGAAACCCCGGAGTGGTAACTAAGACGAGTCATACTCGTGTCTCGTCGCTAGATGGCGTTGCTCGTGGTGCTGGGTAGGTAGATCAGGACAATAGATGGCGTGGTTCGTAGTGCTGGGTAGGTAGATCATGACAATTGGTGGAGGGGTTCGTAACATGGTTCTTTATTATTATTATTATTATTATTATTATTATTATTATTATTATTATTATTATTATTATTATTATTATTATTATTATTATTATTATTATTATTATTATTATCATTATCATTATCATTATCATTATAATTATTATTATTATTATTATTATTATTATATGTTCGCCCCCCAGAACCCGTAAAAAATAATAATAACCTACCCCAACACTAACACTACCCTACCCTACCCTACCACTACCCTACCCTACCCTACCCTACCCTACCCTACCCTACCCTACCCTACAAACTACCCTACCCAACAAACTACCCTACCCTAACACTACCCTACCCGAGCACTACCCTACCCTAACAGTACCCTACCCTACCCTAACACTACCCTACCCTAACAGTACCATACCCTACCCTAACAGTACCCTACCCTAACACTACCCTACCCTACCCAAACACTACCCTACCCTACCCTACCCTAACACTACCCTACCCTACCCTAACCTACCCTACCCTACCCTAACACTACCCTACCATAACACTACCCTACCCTAACACTACCCTACCCTACCCAAACCCTACCCTACCCTACCCTACCCTAACACTACCCTACCCTACCCTAACACTACCCTACACTACCCTAACACTACCCTACCCTAACACTACCTTACCCTACCCTAACACTACCCTACTAGGGTGTGTCATAGGAGGGAAGATCAGCTAAAACTAATGGCCCATCACTTTTTTGGTAGATTTTAGTGTATATAAACAGAAAATAATTTCAGTTTCAATATTTTGCAACCTTTTGCTCGGTAAATTTTAGCGTGAAATTTATCGAAAATCTAACGTACAGCTGCATTAGTGCATTACAATTAAATAGTGAACATTGCTTTCTGACTTCATTCTTTAACAACCCAACTAACAATATTTTTTTCTGTTTCAGATTCTGATGCATTTATAAGTTGATAATATTTGCGATGGCTGCTTGTGTCAGGACGAGGAACCAAAAATCCAGCCATCTCAGTCACTATCTTGGGTCTGGGAGAGAGCTCCTGAAGTCGGAGTTGCCTACATTGAGAGATGCTTTGAGATACGGTGTTTTAATCAGGCAAATCAGTGAAAAGAACCAAAGAACTTACACAAACAAAGACATTGCCAGTGATATGACCAAAGCTGTCTTGGCACAGTACACTCTGGCTAACGCTCAGTTCAAGCCTCCAGTCATAACAAGTCAGAAGAAGATTAGTGAGAGACTGCTAGCAGTTGGGAAAAGGCAGAGATATCTCTCTTGGGAGAGGAAAACTTGCAGTTATGACAGCTTTTTGCCTGCCAACTGACCAGTTATTTTCTGACATAATTACTTGTAAGTGCCCAATTGTTCTCTGTCCTGAGTTTGATGCGATCGTGACTGTAAATCCGAGGCCCACATCTCCTGTATTTGCAAGCTTGAACTGAAGATTCTCAGGATCGAACTGGCATTTGTCAAAGCACAGAGAGAGAAGACTTATAGTATAGGGCTCTAAGTGATTTCTAGCCAAGATATTCCGGAGTCCAAGAGACAGGAGGCTGCCACAGAGAGATACAGAAGAGGAGAAGAGTTGTTGAGGAAAAGAGACTTCTGAGAAGGCCCAGGTGAGGTAAAAAGGCCGATATTGGAGCCTGCTGATTCAGAGTTTAATGACTTCCCCATGGCTGATCCGAGTGCTGTCCAGGAGAATGGTGACTTTGTCCCTAACCCAGAAAATAATGATCCCAAACCTTCCAGGCATAAGATTCGAAATAGGAAAGATATCCTGAGCATAGCTCTGGCCAGCATGCGACACCACACTGGTCTCAGAGAAACTGCAGAGATAGCAACAGCTGCCTGGATTGACGGTGGTTTGGTAACACCTGATGATGTTCACCTGGTGATAGATCATAACAAAGTAAGGAGAGCTCAGGAGAAACTTGTCAGTAACCTAGAAGAGGAGTTTGATAAGGGATAAGAGAAAATGGAATCAATTGTTTGTTCTTTGATGGGAGAAGGGATGACACTAAAGTGTTCATGAAAGTTGGAGATTCTAACAAGTTGTTCCCTGCCATGGTGAAGGAGGAACACTACTCCTGCTGCAGTGAACCAGGAGGGAAGAATTTGTGGCATTTCACTCCAGAGAAAGATGACATCAGGAAACCAGCTGAGATAGTGGGAGATAACATTGTGAACTGGCTCAGAGAGAGGAACGTAGACCAGACCCTGCAGGCCATTGGAGGGGACAGCACCAACACGAACACAGGGTGGCAAGGGGGGGTCATACAGTGGATAGAGCGGAAGATTGGGAGGAAGCTGGTCTGGATTGTTTGTGACCTCCACACCAACGAGTTGCCACTCAGACATCTGATCCAGGAGCTGGATGGCAAGACTCTTTCAAATAACAGATGGTCTGGTGCTCTTGGCAAGCTGCTGGACTCTGCCACTGAGTTAGAAATAAATCCGAGCTTTGAAAAAAACACAGTTGGCCCTCCACTCGTTGAGCTTGCACATACTGTGATTGACGACCTGAGTGCTTACCAGTACTATGGTTACATGATTTGTAGTGCCATCAAAACTGGGGTCATGCCTGATAGACTTGCTTACCTGCAGATAGGTCGAGTCTCACATTCTAGGTGGCTCACAACGGCTCTCCGGTTCTGCAGAATTTGGGTCGCTCATCATAAACTGAAAGGGAACCAGCTTCACAACCTGAGACTTATTGTCCAATTTATCGTGAGTGTCTACTTGCCAAATTGGTTCAACACTAAGGTCAAGTCATCGTTCTCCGAAGGTCCGAGGCATGTTCTCTTCCAGCTTGAGCTCCTGAGGAGTCAGCCAAGGAAGGTTGTTCAGATTGTGGAGCAGACTGTGAGGAGATCTTCCTGGTATACTCATCCCGAGGCAGTTCTGCAGACAATGCTCTGCAGTAAGGATGAGGAGGAGAGAAGAGTGGCAGTCAAAAAGATCTTTGATATCAGACTTATGAGAGGATCTGGGCATGACGAATCAGTTGGTGACGATTCCTTCAGGGCCAGGAAGACTCCTGAAGTCAATCTAGGTGCCAAGACCCTCACTGATCTCATAGATCTGGATAACATCCAGGCTGACAGTGAGCCCTGCAGCCTCACCAATGTTCAAGTCAGAGCTTTCCTGGACAACCCCATGCATGTACCTGCCTGGCCCTCGCACACCCAGAGTAGAGAGCGTTGTGTACAGCAAATGAGCGAGGCCAGCAGTCACGTGTACAGCCAGGAGAGGAGGGAAGGCTACATCCGAGCTCAGGTGGTCAGCAGGGAGGTGATGAGTAGAAACTGAATCAAGAAAGACATGTTCTCTATGGTGTGCAGCAACACCGAGTCGTAGTAGTAAAACCGGTTTTTGTATTTGATGATTTTGTTTTCTAAAGGAATATTAAATTTAATAAATGTGTCAAGATCATTCGCTTCACTATTCTGGATCATTTTCATCCTAATAAATTAACCTGATACATTTACTTTACTTTAAATAAGCTATTTAGTGGTGTTGGTAAAAGGGTGGGAATACTGAATTTTCATAAGATTTCAAGTTAAAATTTACCTAGCAAAAAATGAAAACTTTTCAAATCTGAAGATATCACATGATTCTGCACATAGAACTACATCATTAATACCATGGGCCGATTTTTCAAACTCCAAAAAAAAAAAATTCGCCTCCGTATGACACACCCTAATGCACAGCCCAACTGGCCTATTGCAGACTCCTTATTTTCTTATGTTCTTATGTTCTTAAATCCTCAACATAAAAGACAAATTCACCTCCATGTGTTAAAATCTTACTACTCTACATTACCGTCACCACTATACCAAACCTGTGTAATATTAACACACTAATACACTATTAAGACATCACCAAATCCATCAATAAACAGTACATCTTCCTTTACACTTGATTAGAAAGAAAAACAAGAAAATATGCCCAGAATCTCAATTTCATTCACTAACATTACGAAAAATTACAAGAGTTAAGAGTCAAAGCAAGATATGTACTGTACGCAATGTTGATGTTATTTTGTTCGCCATCATTGTGTCCTAAAGTTAATCTGTTTTGTGAAGTAAATCCTCGGACTTGGGAACAAATCATCATGTGTACCTTTGAGTATTAAGGTCTTGATCCATTTCCTTGATGTCTACCGTTTGGAACAGGTAACATCACCACAATTGTTTTAACCAAGACGAAAACGGACGAAAAAAAAAGCTTCTACAAATATCAAGTATTAATTTTCTCTCTTTACAGGATCTAATACTCTTGGAAATGTGTTTAAATTAATCTGATTTGTTTTCATTTATTGTCGATCCTTTATAAGAGGACTTGTGGATCCCCCGAGCCTATCCGGCCATTTTGTTTAAATTTTTCGGTCGCTCTAAAATACCATTAAAACAATATTGAGTATGAACGTTTGGCTCAACTGATGATTTCAAACATGTCCCAACATTTTTTGCCTCAACTCCACATTCTGTAACTCATTTAGGTAGATGTCCCTCACTACACATACACTAGACTATGTGTAATGTTGCAGCTAATGTGTTATCAAGATATTGCACATTATAAGTTCATGTGTGGTCATTATCATATCAAACGGAGGAATTTTAAAGAGCTATTACACCACCTGTATCATTAGTTGTCGCCAGGTGAAGGAATGTTTAGGTAGCTTATATTTTATTTACTGTAATTACAGTTTCAATACCTAAGACGTTCCACTATAAGAGTCTTTCAACCTCAGGTAAGGTCTTAAGACTTTCTACTCTAGGTCTTACACCCTGGAGTAGCTGTATCGTCCACATAGGTAATTACTCCACAAGGAACTACAAGTTACACCTTAATGTAATACTTCATTTACTGCCAAACTTTATGGGGAAATATTTTTTCACAAAGAATTTCAAGTTACAATTTCACATAATAAGTCACATTACAAACGTTCCTTCGGCTTACAGTTAAACTTTGCCTTGTCAAGATATTTTTTCACTGCAGAGGAAAGTATCCGTCATCATCATCACCACACACAAACACACACACGCAAAGACAAAACTCCTGCATCCAAATTCTCAAAAGTTTATAAATTAAATTCTTCCCTAAAATTAAACAGACAATACATCTATTTATCATAGAGTATGTGAACAATATCGACGCCATATTGGTTACCATCTTTGAGTCATATAATTAGTTAGCTACATAGTGTTAATTATTTAGTTAAATAATAAAAAAATAAAAAATAATCTACTAGCGTGTGTTGTGACCAAAATAAATCAACATTGTATTTACTTTCTCCTCCAGGGGGCACTAAGTCTAGAAAAATGACACAATTGACATCTACATAAAGTGACTGATCAAGGGTAGATATTGGCTACCTTTTGTGTTACTTTGAGGTCGTAAGAACAAACAGAGCTGCTCTTAAGGATGTTTACCACAATACACCTCAGCCAGTTTCTCATTCACTAAGGTCAAACAATAAATCTGGTTCACAAAATACACCGTAAATTTTATTAGAATACAATAATCAATTACTGTATTATTGTATTGAGGCGAATAGTCTTATGGTGTTAAGATGTGTTCTTAAGCCACGATGGTAAACAAAAGGTATTCAATATCTGCCTTGGTTGACGATGATCTGTAGAATTGGCAAGTCCTCCTCCTCCTGCTCTCGAGTAAGGTAAGGAAGGCCTCACCTGACCAAAATTGTTAATTAAGATAGATTACCTGAAGATTAACCCTCCCAGCTTATTTCAACTAATGATTAACCTAACGCTACCTGGGAAGTTAAGTTAGGTTAGATTAAGTTAGGTTATGTTAGGTCAGGGTAGGTCAGGTCAGGTCAGGTCAGGCAGTGCCAGTGTAGTTAATCTTGAGGTTAAATAAACTAGAGGCTAATCTTCACATGAGCCACTAAGACACTTTGACGGAGGCGGTTACGTACAACAGGAAAGCTCTGATAACATATAATGTACAGTATATACCGTTTAAGTTGCGTCAGCAGCTCTATACACCACTTATTGACTTACTCATTCACTGCCGTAGAAATATTTACTTCTCTAACAGGTTTCTATATGGTTCCCAGTCATTATAATACGACCTTGTAAAATCAAATGATCTAAATTAAACTAAACTTATCCAAATTAAACTTATTAGCTAACAAATCTTTCTAAAACACGATATATGCAAATCAAAAGTTCTAAATTCAACTTAACTTATCGTAATATAACTATTATAACCAAACCATTTTAATTAAACCTAACCTAAACACCTCAAGTGCCACAAACAGAAGGAAAAAACACCTTTAATATTATCGTGTAAGAAGCCCCTGTAACCCACTAACTCAAGGTAATGCATCTATATCAATCTACCTGCGTCGGAAGCTCTATACGTGACTATGATCGTTACCCACTGCTGGAGAACATTTGTACTTCTATAATTACCCCTGGAGAAACAATGCACCAATTTACGATTTATTTATTTTATTTTCATTTATTTTATATTCTTGGTCCATACTGTAAACACCGCCCGCTTGTGAGTCCCGTCAGCCATTTTGATCTAACTTTCGGGGATTCTAAAATAAACTATAAATAAATAAATAAATAAATAAATAAATAAATAAAACAAGCATCTTTTGTTTTTCTAACCCATGAGCTGTGAGTCTTCATTATATACTTCAACATTACTGTAAACTAAGGCTAGAGAGGGTGTGTACAGTACTACTGGAGCCAAGACGAGAAGGTATTTCAAATCCCTAAAGGGTTTTACAAGTGGAGAGTCTTACAAGTGGAGGGTCTTACAGGTGGAGAGTCTTACAAGTGGAGGGTCTTACAGGTGGAGGATTTTGATAAGGATAGATACAGCAAGTCTTACAGTTGAATCAGCCAAGTCGAGGAAAACTCTTAAGAGTCATGTAACTTCTACCTGGTGTTACCTGTAACCAAGCTAAGGTATATGTAAGAAGAATATTATCTCGTTACTATCCATTCCTCTTCCACTATCCTGCGAGGTGGTGTATTAATAAGCACAGATACTCATGATAAAGAAGGAATAATGAGAAAGACGCAAGATACCTATAAAATGCGACAGAATATACCCACACATCCGTAATCCTAACCCATCCCAACCCAACCCAACCCTATCCTACCCCCAGCTTCACCACAGTACACAAAGTCATTTTTGGTATCAGAGTGACGCATAAACACCCTGTATCGCCTAAGACACATTTGAATCGGATGGTTCGTTGACGGTTTTATTTCTTCGGTATAAACCAGTGAAGCAATTAGTTCGTGGGAACAGCGAGTCAAAATACTTCACATCAGCTTCGTTTACGACCTCCAGCTGATATTTACTTCTGTTGTCTATATCAATCACATTTTATAATGAAACAAAAATATGGTTAGTTACTTATAAATGAAAATAAATCATACTTAGATACTTAGGAGTGGGGAAAAAAGATACTTAAGATACTTAAAAATGAAAACACTCTTTGATACTTAAATTAGGACAAAATAAACGGACATAAAGATTTAACTATGAGCGGTGGATATTACGACATGTACCGGCTATCAATACAGAGTAAGTGTTATTTAGTCGCGGAGTTCTCTTCAGAACACAAGATATTATGTGGTCACAAAAAATTTTATCACTTTTAACACCATCTCATTTTAAACCTGGCACCTGTAGATTTGGTTAAAAAATATATGGTGATATTTTTTCTGATGGATAGCGTCGTATTTGTCCAGAGAAGTAAGAGAGGAAAATCGTTTGAGAGGCATGACGCACAGAGTGTCTATAAGATAGCGATCATATACTACCATTTGGGTTTTCAAATTAAGTTCATTACATAAAATATCAAACTCATAAAGATTACAAAAGAACAGAACACCATAAGCTCTCTACAGCTATTGTCAGCCGTCAATATGCTGATGTACAGAAGCTACACAATGTTATTGGTGACTGTAATCCCAGGAAAATGATGCTCTTTTAAACTTGGTAACTGGAGCTGTAATGCCAGAAAATGCCAAATATGACAATCTATGTGCATATGACGTTGGAAGACAAAATTATGAAAATTTTGTCAAGGAACGTATTGTTGGTCCATTGAGCATCTGGGAAAAGATGTCCAAGGTTAATCTTCTGTCGTGGAAAGCAGCAAATAAGACTTCAACCATCAAATTGCTATCATAAGTTATAGAACTTAAGCAGGACATACAGTATATGCATCACAGAAGGACAGCACTGTACATATCAAGTCACCAGACACTGATGTGTTTGGCATATTAAAGCAGCCTCAACTTGGAGAAAATGCAAGTACTGTATGATAACAGGAACTGGTGAGCGACGACACATTGGGCAGAGAGCCTTACAGGTTTCCATGCCTTCACAGGATCTGACTGCATTGGAAAATTTTTTGGCAAAGGAAAGAAAGCATGTTGGAGCACTTTGATGAAATCTAACACAAAAGTCCTAGATGCATTCAAGATGCTGAGTAGACCAAATGCCTCCAGCAGACATGTATATTGGTCTAGAGGAATTTGTATTTAAGCTCTACTGTCCACGAATGACTTTCACTAAACTGTCAAAACTTAGATGGCATCTCTTCAAGAAAACGCAGGCAGAAGCTGGAGAACTACCAGCGACTGCAGCAACTCTAAAGTATCATATATTGAGAGGAAGGTATCAAGCTCTGTGGTCTTGTGATGCAGACAGTGAAATGATTTCACAATTAGAGCATGGTTGGAAGATTGACAATGACTGTTTCATACTAGTAATATCAGACCAACCACCAGCTCCAGAAGCAATCACAGAACTTGTTAAATGTGGATGTGGCGTCAGGAAATGTGGATCATTGTCATGTTCATACAGAAAGAATCAGAAAGAATAGCATGACATGCACCGAGATGTGTAACTGTCAAGCAGATGATGAGAAATGCCTAAACAAGGTGAAGGAATCGGTTGTACACAGAAGACTCTGATGACGAGGAATGAAGCAATGTCGTAAATAATAACTTGTGACTTGTATACACATGATGTATAACACTACAAACTTTTAATAAATATAAAACGGTGGTTCTAAGTTTTTCAGATAATGGTAATAAGTATATGTTTAATTTCCAGTATTTGTCTTTAGCAATTAATTTTACTTACTGCAATCTCTTCTTTGCCAGAGACAGGATGGCATATATGAGCAGCCATGTTTGTAACACACTTAAGATATTATAACAGCATTCATAATATATTATGTTAAATTGTAATCATATAATACTACATGTTCATAGGTTATTAGTCATGTATTAAGTTAATTAGGACTTAATGGTAATACATCTGTGGTTCATTACGCCGCTCTTTGATAAAACTTCTTTAAAGGCATAAAACTTATAATAAACCGTTAAAAAAAAATGACACCACAGTTCCTTAACATAGTTTATAAGGATTATTATAATGTATGGTGTCAAAAATTAACATGAAATTTTTACGGGATTACTTAAGCTCCTACACTAAAACCTGCCGACCTAACCTAACCTTTTTTACCCACCTCTACCTACTTACCTAACCTGACATAATCTAACCTAACCTGAGGTAATCTAACATAACCTGACATAATCTAACCTAACCTGACATAATCTTACCTAACCTGACATAATCTAACCTAACCTGACACAATCTAACCTAACCTGACATAATCTAACCTACCCTGACATAATCTTACCTAACCTGACATAATCTAACCTAACCTGATATAATCTAACCTAATCTGACATAATCTAAACTAACCTGACATAATCTTACCTAACCTGACATAATCTAACCAAACCTGACATAATCTTACCTAACCTGACATAATCTTACCTAACCTGACATAATCTAACCTAACCTGACATAATCTAACCTAACCTGACATAATCTTACCTAACCTGACATAATCTAACCTAACCTCCCCGTCTGACATAAGCTAACCTAATCAAGCCTAACTTTCCCACCTACCGACTGTAACCTATCTACTTATTACCTACCTAATCTAACTTATCCCAACCTGACATAATCTAACCTAAACTATTGAAACTTAACTTAACCACCTACCTCATCTAACACCACTTTGTAATCTCTTTGCGCTACCGCTCACAGGATGAGTATGGGGGGCACAATAAACTAGCCTCTAAGTGGCAAAATTACAAAACTAACCTAACCTAACCCAACCTGACTTAACCGCTAGGTTAATTTAGGCTAAATATGGTTGATTCATATTTTGTTTTGACAGAAATTCCCGACAAAATAACGTATCTATATTGAGAACCACCGCCATGTTGTTTCCACGTTAACAAGACACGGATACACTACAGAATAACCCGCGTTCGTTTAACCTCAATTACTACAGTTTACTTTATAATCTTACATCACAATCTTCACTATATCTCACTTCACAATCTTCACTTCATCTCACTTTACAATCTTCACCACATCTCACTTCACAATCTTCACTACATCTCACTTCACAATCTTCACCACATCTTACTTCACAATCTTCACTACATCTCACTTCACAATCTTCACTATATCTCACTTCACAATCTTCACTACATCTCACTTCACAATCTTCACTACATCTCACTTCACAATCTTCACTACATCTCACTTCACAATCTTCACTACATCTCACTTCATAATCTTCACTACATCTCACTTCACAATCTTCACTACATCTCACTTCACAATCTTCACTACATCTCACTTCACAATCTTCACTACATCTCACTTCACAATCTTCACTACATCCCACTTCACAATCTTCACTACATCTCACTTCACAATCTTCACTACATCCCACTTCACAATCTTCACTACATCTCACTTCACAATCTTCACCACATCTCACTTCACAATCTCTACCATCTCACTTCACAATCCTCACCACATCTCACTTCACAATCTTCACTACATCTCACTTCACAATCTTCACTACATCTCACTTCACAATCTTCATTTACATCTCACTTCACAATCTTCACTACATCTCACTTCACAATCTTCACCACATCTCACTTCTCAATCTTCACTGCATCTCACTTCACAATCTTCACTACATCTCACTTCACAATCTTCACTATATCTCACTTCACAATCTTCACCACATTTCACTTCACAATCTTCACTACATCTCACTTCACAATCTTCACTACATCTCACTTCACAATCTTCACTACATCTCACTTCACAATCTTCACTACATCTCACTTCACAATCTTCACCACATCTCACTTCACAATCTTTACTACATCTCACTTCAAAATCTTCACTACATCTCACTTCACAATCTTCACTACATCTCACTTCACAATCTTCACTATATCTCACTTCACAATCTTCACTACATCTCACTTTACAATCTTCACCACATCTCACTTCACAATCTTCACTATATCTCACTTCACAATCTTCACTACATCTCACTTCACAATCTTCACCACATCTCACTTCACAATCTTCACTACATCTCACTTCAAAATCTTCACTACATCTCACTACACAATCTTCACTACATCTCACTTCACAATCTTCATTACATCTCACTTCACAATCTTCACTACATCTCACTTCACAATCTTCACCACATCTCACTTCTCAATCTTCACTACATCTTACTTCACAATCTTCACTACATCTCACTTCACAATCTTTACCACATCTGAATTCACAATCTTCACTACATCTCCATTCACAATCTTCACTACATCTCACTTCACAATCTTCACTACATCTCACTTTACAATTTTCACATCTCACTTCACAATTTTTACATCTCACTTCACAATCTTCACTACATCTCACTTCACAATCTTCACTACATCCTCTCCCACAATCTTCACTACATCCTCACTTCACACCCCACTACATCTCACCCACACCACATCCACTTCACACCTCACTACATCCACTTCACAAATCTTCCACCAGACTCACCACAATCTTCATTTACATCCTCACTTCACAATCTTCACTACATCCTCACTTCACAATCTTCACCACATCTCACTTCAACTTTCACTGCATCCTCACTCACAATCTCACTACATCCTCACTTCACAACTTCACCATATCCCACCCAATCTCACCACATCTCCACTCTCACACCCCACCACATCCCACTCACAACTTCACACTACATCCTCACCTCTCACACCTCACACTACATCCCACGCCACAATCTCACTCACATCCTCACTCTCAAATCTCTTCACCACATCCCACACACAATCTTCACTACATCTCACTTCACAATCTTCACTACATCTCACTTCACAATCTTCACTACATCTCACTTCACAATCTTCACTATATCTCACTTCACAATCTTCACTACATCTCACTTCACAATCTTCACTGCATCTCACTTCAGAATCTTCACTACATCCCACTTCACAATCTTCACTACATCTCACTTCACAATCTTCACTACATCTCACTTCACAATCTTCACTACATCTCACTTCACAATCTCTCAATTACATCCCCACCACAATAAATCCTCCACACCACAATCCCACTCACACCTCATTACATCCCACTCACAACTTCACTCATGATCCCACCTGGCCAATCTCTCACCACATCTCACTCTCAACTTCAATTTCACATCTTTACTCACAACTTCACTACATCCCCACTCACAATCTTTACCACATCTGAATCATTAACCACTACATCTCCATCCACAACTTCACCACATCCTCACTCACAATCTTTCAGCATCTCACTTTACACTTCACATCTCACTCTCACAATTTTACATCTCACTTCACAATCTTCACTACACCTCACTTCTCACAATCTTCACTACATCTCACTTCACAATCTTCTTACCACATCTCACTTCACAATCTTCACTACATCTCACTTTACAATCTTCACCACATCTCGCTTCACAATCTTCACTACATCTCACTTCACAATCTTCACTACATCTCACTTCACAATCTTCCCCACATCTCACTTCAAAATCTTCACTACATCTCACTTCACAATCTTCACTACATCTCACTTCACAATCTTCACCACATCTCACTTCACAATTTTTACTACATCTCACTTCACAATCTTCACTACATCTCACTTCACAATCTTCACTACATCTCACTTCACAATCTTCACTATATCTCACTTCACAATCTTCACTACATCTCACTTCACAATCTTCACTACATCACACTTCACAATCTTCACTACATCTTACTTCACAATCTTCACTACATCTCACTTCACAATCTTCACTACATCTCACTTCACAATCTTCACTACATCTCACTTCACAATCTTCACTACATCTCACTTCACAATCTTCACTACATCTCACTTCACAATCTTCACTACATCTCACTTCACAATCTTTACCACATCTCACTTCACAATCTTCACTACATCTCCCTTCACAATCTTCACTACATCTCACTTCACAATCTTTACCACATCTTACTTCACAATCTTCACTACATCTCACTTCACAATCTTTACCACATCTTAATTCACAATCTTCACTACATCTCCCTTCACAATCTTCACTACATCTCACTTCACAATCTTCACTACATATCACTTTACAATTTTCACATCTCACTTCACAATTTTTACATCTCACTTCACAATCTTCACTACATCTCACTTCACAATCTTCACTACATCTCACTTCACAATCTTCACTACATCTCATTTCACAATTTTCACTACATCTCACTTCACAATCTTCACTACATGTCACTTCACAATCTTCACTACATCTCACTTCACAATCTTCACTAACACCATCCTTCATCACTACATATAACATCCATCATCACTACTTATAACACCATCCATCATCATCACTACATATAACACCACATCCATCACATATAAATAATTCATCCATCATCACTACATATAACTTCATCCATCATCACTACATATAACTCCATCCATCATCACTATATATAACACCATCCATCATCACTACATATGAAACCAACCTATCATCACTACATATAACATAATCCATCATCACTACATATAACACCATCCATCATCACTACATATAGAACCATCCTATCATCACTACATATAATGTCATTCAGCATCACTACATATAACACCATCCATCATCACTACATATAACACCATCCAACATCACTACATATAACACCACCCATCATCACTACATATAACATCATCCATCATCACTACATATAACTCTATCCATCATCACTACATATAAAACCATCCTATCATCACTACATATAACATCATCCATCATCACTACATATAACACCATCCATCACTACATATAGAACCATCCTATCATCACTACATATAATATCATCCATCATCACTACATATAACACCATCCAACATCACTACATATAACACCACCCATCATCACTACATATAACATCATCCATCATCACTACATATAATTCTATCCATCATCACTACATATAACACCTTCCAGCATCACTACATATAACACCAACAATCATCACTACATATATCATCATGCATCATCACTATATATAACACCATCCATCATCACTACATATATTACCCTCCTATCATCACTACATATAACACCATCCATCATTACTACATATAACGCCATCCTTCATCACTACATATAACACCATCCATCATCACTACATATTATAACACCATCCATCATCTTTACAAACACCAGTCCTCAACACTATAGTGATAAACAGCTTCATTTTGATGTCAATTTCTTTTAATTCCAACCTTATTAAACCGTAATTCTTTCTGTATGGTCAAATTTTGATTTGACCTCAGTGAGAGAGCTGTTAGTGTCAGTAAATCACAATGGTGTTCCAACGCACTGTATCGAAGGTGTCTGAGGTGGAGGTGAAGGCTTGCAAGGATTTCGTTGTAGACTTCGACACCAGCTTCGTGGTGGTTGCAACAAACATCTACCCTGGTGTGGCCCCTAAGCAGATTCGACCATTGTTTGAGGAATGTGGACAGATCGACCTATTTGTGATGCCCGCAAAAGACAACAATAATGAACACTATGGCTTCGCATACATCCGATACTTTGACGAAGCCTCCTGTGATAAGGCTGTTGGACGATTGGATGGTGACAGCATTGGCCGCAGCCGAAAATCATCTAACAAGCTGGAAGTTAACTACTACAGTGCCCATGGTACCTTGAACAACCTTGACCGCCAAGCTGCTGAGTTCATAGTTCTGTCCAGTGTTGCCGACCAACACCCCGCCTCTATCCTTAAGAAGACCAACGTGAGCACTACCGTTGCCAAGTCAGTTACCTTCAATTATGACAATTTGGGCGACATCAGGGAGCGCGAAACTTCCACAGCTACTTACACTCTGTCTGTACCTCCCAACCAATGAATTTAACTCAACTGCTGCCATCGAATAAGAAAATGTCGCCAATAGTTGTACCTCTGGGAACCTGGAGGGAGGCACCAACCCCTGATGAAGGCTCAGTAATATCTACCATGTTATGTAAACACTTATAACACATATAACATCATCCATCATCACTACATATAACACCATCCATCATCACTACATATAACACCATCCATCATCACTACATATTACACCATCCATCATCACTACATATAACACCATCCATCATCACTACAGATCGGTAAAGTAGTTTCCGAGATTCTCGTGCGGACACACAAACAAACACACACACACACACAAACAAACAGACATACTTCTTTGTTTTATATCGATAGAAGATAGATCATCACTACATATAACA
>NW_024747633.1:0-10529 GCF_018991925.1 Homarus americanus | reverse complement strand
ACACACACCAACATTTAGTACCCACCATCACCAATCATACACTGAAACACACACACATCAACATTCAGTACCACCATCACCAACATACACTGTAACACACACCAACATTCAGTACCACCATCACCAACATACACTGTAATACGCCAACATTCACCACCAGCTGAGCTTCAACATTTTCTCTCAGGTTTTGTATAACGTCTTCTTTAAGTGAACATTAAGTCTCTATTTCCAGTCCAGGAAGACACGGAATGTTGCCTTTTGTGTGTGTGTGTGTGTGTGTGTGTGTGTGTGTGTGTGTGTGTGTGAGCGTGTGTGTGTGTGTGTGTTTTATAATCAAACACAATGGCATTTTACTGGGCTTTAATTTTTCCCATGGTGATTTCTTTTCACATGAAGCGACTGTTTGTTATTGTGAAAGAAGGAAAATAATAACTTTGTGTCTTCATCCAAAAACAAGAGTCGAGGATAATTTTTACAGCAACGTTATTCTGAAGAAAAAAATACTCAGCTTTTACTAAATAATTCCTCTATTTCTCTTTCACCAATTGGTATTTTTCTCTCTGTTCTTCCTCACTTTATTTAATTCACGTCTCACAGCTTCATTTCATGTTTCTTATTCATTTTTGTACTAAAATAATGACCGAGAAAATATTATATCAATTGTTCAACTACAGTTATTCCTTCCAAATATTCTGTAGACTTTCTTGACTAAGATAAAATTCCTCTCATTATATTCTTCCCACCATAATATATATCCCAATATTTAATCACTAAGAGAAATATGTTTGTGTGTTTATATAATTTCAATGATTTGTTTACATCATATATACAAGTTTATATAAGTGAAGCTCAGATTTATGTGATTACCAGCGATGATCGATGAGCTGTGATTACTCTCAACTAGCCTTTAAATAACTAAGAGGAATTTTAATGTTGTGGGAGTTTTAATGTAACACCTGTCTAAATTATTCCTACTTAAGATTAGTCTCGTTGGTGCATTTGTCTTACTTGATGCCAACACGTTTTACTGATTGATTATTTTTTATTTTCTTCAACAGCTAAAAAAGTAAGTAAAAAAACACCCGCCACAATGACTACTGATACCATAATAAATATAGTTCTTTTTACCAGAGTATAATGTTGCAGAAGTATAATGATTAACGTATCATATTTCACCATTACGATAAAATAATTAAATTCTCCTCTCTGTACCATAATCCTGGATGTTAATCATAAAACGTCATAAGTCACTATCTCAGAGTCAGTTGTTCATTGTGTGTAACGGGTGTCTGTTATGGTCATATAGGCTATCTACTACATCAAAGCAAAATCCTAACCTAGCCTAGCCTAGCCTAGCCTAACCTAACCTAACCTAACCTAACCTAACCTAACAATATTAACCAACCCAAACCACATTGATCAACACACATAGTATCATAATTCCTTTTTCTAATTAAAATATTTTTTGAGACAACAATGAATCCGTTGTTCAATTAAGTAACATATATTGACCTAATTATTCTAGGATATACCTCAGTAAAACACTGTAATCTGTCCAGCAAGTGATGTTATGGTATAAGTGTAACATAATCCTCTTTACTACAGCTTCAAGATCCATTGCCTTAATTTCCTTTGTAAACAGTCGTATATTGATAACTCTGTAACAGTGTGTTTCAATTAACCTTCAGTGTCATTACTGTCACAGAGTCCCGAGGAACGTGAAGATTCATCGTCTTGGTATTACAGAACCTCCAGCATCTTACAGTATCACGAACCATCTTGACTAATGTATCAAATGACGACGACTCCTTCCCATAAATAATTACATCATCATTACTTTAGTCAAGACAAGACCCTCCAATACATAATAACAGACTGTCATCATCACCGAAATGCTCAACACCATATATCAGTAACGTGCTCTTAACTGTCCTGGTGTTTCATGATTTACTTTATAATGTGTCATAACTCTGAGCTCCGAAACATCATAATTAACTGCCTTTAATCATCATAAAGATCTTCCCCGGGCCACATAATTCACTGACCTGAAGCTCAAAGATTCATTTTTCCAGACGGCAACGATTTAATTTAATTACCACAAGGGATCATAACTCACAGGTAAACATAATAAGTCTTCCTTATCACCTTCAGAGATCTGGCGTCTTGCTTCTTCTTCTCAACTTGTGGATCTTTATTTCTTAGCGGGGCTGTTTTTTGTTCAAGACCCGAGATATTCTTTAAAAACACACATATATATATATATATATACAATCAACACCTCAACCCGCCAGGATTCGAACCCACGGCACACAAGCCTATGACTGTGACCGGGGAACGCTAACCGCTGGACCACCAGGATACTAAAAGCAGTCCTAGACTTTGTTATATTTCACAAAAAGCCTGTTCAACGAGCTTATGGCGCCGTGAACCTCTAATGGGGACCACCCGTATCACTTAGGTGGTCAGAGTAACGTTTTACCAAATCCGGCTTCGAAACACGAGGATCCATATATATTTCATTAGCCCAATAAAGCACGCAGACTTCTACATACAATCAACACCTCAACCCACCAGGATTCGAACCCACGGCACACAAGCCTATGACTGTGACCGGGGAACGCTAACCGCTGGACCACCAGGATCACGGCGCCATAAGCTCGTTGAACAGGCTTTGTGTGAAATATAACAAAGTCTGGACTGCTTTTGATATCCTGGTGGTCAGCGGTTAGCGTTCCCCGGTCACAGTCATGGAAGCGTGGGCCGTGGGTTTCGAATCCTGGCGGGTTGAGGTGTTGATTGTAATGAAGTCCGCGTGTAATTGGGCTAATAGAAATATATATATATATATATATAAATATATATATATATATATATATATATATATATATATATATATATATATACCTTGTTTTATACTTCTCCTTAGTCTGTACTCACCCTGAAGATGTGAATTACACGAAAGCGCTTAGGAACTTCGTGTTTTCTTCTTTCCTTGTGGTTATCAGCATATATATATATATAAGCAGACACAAATACACCCCCCTCCCCACACACACACACAAAAGCAAAGAGCACTGATAACACTGAGAGAGAAACAGCAGGCCGGCATCACACAGGTCACGTCCTCCATCGCACCATCAGTTGAATTTTCCAATATCTCTTGGCAGAGTTTCTGGAGGATGGAAGAAACACACCAAGATTGATATTATTGGTGCTTGGAGTGTGAGTTGCGTTCATAAGTATCTGATAGGACGGTCTCTGAGACGAACATCAAGAATTACGTTATATCACCCAGGAATACGTAAAATATCTGCTACAGTTCCTTGTTATTTAGTTTTATAGTTTAAATGTATTTCAAAATATTAAGTTGCAGTTGTCTATCCCACACATCTTGGTAGTTGGTGCTGTGGAAATGTGAGAACACTAAAACAAGGTTAACGGAGACCTGACCATAAGTGAGTTTAGGTCCAGGACTCCAGGCGGGTGTACTGTACTATAAAAGCTGATCGGGGTGAACAGAGGAAACACTCTCTCAACGACAGAATCAGTCAGTCAGTAAAGGCGGACAAAGATGTGGTAAACCTAACTAGAAATAATAGTATACTAATTTTATAATATTATTTACCTTTCTATTACGAGTCATAAAACAAATAACTTAGGAACAAATACGAGTAGATAGACGGATAAATAGATAAAATGCAGATAGACACATCCTCCTGGACCAGCAAGGATCTCGGTATTGAATTTATTTTCTATAAAGTGACCCAACCGTTCTGGGAGGTATTGCTTACAGGCAGACAGACAGAAAGAGACAGACAGAAAGAGACAGACACACGGATACACAGACAAAGCTAAAGAAACCATTCTCTCTGGAAGGAATTAAAAGAAATTAATATTCACTGTCTATATAAAACGTGTTGACCACAGCACCAACTCTCTCCCGGTGTTGACCTTTGACCTCGGTAGTTGACCGATAATCTGTAAAGTTATTTCTCGCTTTTTGGGAAGAGGTTAAACATAAAGGCTACGAGAACTTGTCAGAAATATAATACATTAAGTTAACTAAACCTTTAAGTCTTTGTTACTTGAGTTAGATCACTACTGTCACCTCAGGAATAAACTGCCTTCTATATTTCCCTTTATTTACTGTCTGGCTCACTCACTCACTCACTCACTCACTCACTCACTCACTCACTCACAAATAAGAGGAGGCAGTTAAGCATCGAAACTGCATCTTTTTTGTTATACGTCTCTGTGCTTCTTTCGTTTGACATCCCTGGAAGGTGATGAAGGACATGTGAGATTATATACAGTACACACAACCATCAGGATATATAAGCAGAGGTCATCATCACAAACGCCGACCTCTTGATTGAGGTTAATTTTGAAAAAATATAAAATGGATTGAAAAGATGCTGAAGAGAAATTTTTTTGTTTCACTTCCGGCCAAATATATCTGAGTAAATATACGAGAAAAACATTTAGTCTATCTCCCTCCCGGCAATACATCGACTGTTTCCTCGTATATATTTGTTTATGTAAGAGAAGAATATTGAGCCGGAATGCAAACATAGAAGCAAACACAATGAAATATTCAACCACAAACGATCCTCAGCTGCTGAAAGGAACAACAGCACTGGTCAAGTAACAACAAGCTCCCTGATGATGTTACTAACTGATACTATCTAAAATAATACTCGACAAAGAAACAAAACCAGAAATCCCACAGGAGTGACTGGACATGAGAGCCTGAACGAAGCAGCCATTGCCCCCAGCCACCATAAAGCAGGAAAGAACTGCGACTATCAAAATAGTTTTCATATTTCGTTAACATTCATCTATTAAGGCCATCAACCTAAAATCAATTTGGAAAGACGAAAGGCTGAGGTCGACGAATGAAAGCCTCTAATTATCCCTGATGCCTCGCAGTGGAGAGAGACTCGACACAATGCAGCTCTCGTACGGAAACTGTTGACTTAGAAAATAATAACTGGAACAAAATATATTATTGTAGATTTTAGAAGTTGACCAGTGAGCTGCTGGTCAGGTGAATCACACTGTCCTGTACTCTCCTGAACACGCTGTCCTGTACTCTCATGAACACACTGTCCTGTACTCTCCTGAACACACTGCCCTGTACTCTCTTGAACACACTGTCCTGTACTCTCGTGAACACACTGTCCTGTACTCTCCTGAACACACTGCCCTGTACTCTCCTGAACACACCGTCCTGTACTCTCGTGAACACACTGTCCTGTACTCTCATGAACACACTGTCCTGTACTCTTCTGAACACACTGCCCTGTACTCTCTTGAACACACTGTCCTGTACTCTCTTGAACACACTGTCCTGTACTCTCCCGAACACACTGCCCTGTCCTCTACTAGACATAGTGTCCTCGTCTGTACATAAACTACCCAGAAAAGACACAAGCAATAGGTCGGCTGGGCATAATGTCTTCGCTATGACAGTTTACAAAAGGTTACTGCCATCGCAAGAAATCATATATGAAGAAAAAAATTATAATTCACATATACTAAGAATAAAAAAATTCGGTGAAAAACAAAGGAATAATTGAGTGTATTAAATCTAGTTCCTGAAACGTCACGGACAAAGGAACTAATGGTGGACGGAACGACGCAGCCACGTATAAACACAACACTTGGCGGAGTATAATGTGACGTGAAGAGAATTATGCTTATATCCCCTTGTTTCTATTATGTTAATGTTGATTAATGTATTAAAGGTTGACGTCAGGAAGCTGCTTCATTGGACAACACGATGTACATTGATAACAATTTAGATTAATTTTACTATATTTAACAGTTAATCCAAAAGTTCTTATGGGCAAGTTTTAGTTGTCGAATATATTAAAAATGTAAAAACTCGACATGTTGGACGGTTACAACACAAAAACAGGAAATCTCAATGAAAACAAAATCAAATTGAGTCTTAATGGATTAATAAAAAAAATCATCAGAATAGCGACGTCACCAACTAGACAGCCAAGTTTATAATCTTAACAGGAATTACATCTCTGGCAGTCATGTATACCAGCCCACAGTCAAGGGCAGTTGTTTTTGACGGTACACTTGGCTACCAGCTGTGAAGGAGAGGATTTTAGTGATTGTGGACTGGGCCAGTTGCTTTCTTTATTTATTTTATTCAAGCATTCCTTCTTTTTTCGGAAAACGTTCTGGCCAGGATCGTCATATATCCTCAGGTCAGCTTCGGAATCCCTACTAGTGGTGTCAGGCCAATATTCACCCCGCGCATCTACTGCCAGTCTCCAACTAAATCGAGGCAGTGTCACCAACGCGTCCGTTGGTCCCCGTTAAACGCTCCAGTTCGGTGAAGACGACAACAGTAGGTGGGAGTGAGGTCGAAGGTTATCATCAGGGAGACAATACCTGGAAACAAACCTCATATGTCTGTCTGGCTGTCTTTCGTGCGATGTCTCTTCACTTCACGAGTTACCGAGTTTTATAGCGGCCGGTACAAGGTGTTCATTACGTAAGGCCGAATCCTAGACCTGGATAGCTAAAAAATATGTATATGCGGAGGTGTGCATTTCCTTGCTTTATATAGACGCCCAATGTGTCCAGTATGATTGGTCTAAGAGTTACCAGGAAACCCGAATGGTCAGGGTTCACGCCAATATTAAACTGCATATGAGGTCAATGTTGTAGTGAAGAATGATTGTCTTGGCTCAGTGTTGTCTGGTGTAGTGTACCGTAAGGGTCGTGTGGGTACAAACGTCAAGTACACCTTTTATATAAAAAAATAACAAATGAAGCAATAATAAATGTGAAAGAAATATTGTTAAAACCATAAAAGCTTTGTCATAATATTTTTTTACCTTGCATTAACATAAAAATAAACCCAACGATTTTCCTCAGAGTGGGATAGATTTTCTTATTGAGAGTTTAGCCGCGCTATGATGGAAGCTATCAGCGGTCTTTTCAGTGGTGGCTGTAAGGTGTATTATGAAGCGCTGATGGCAGTCACCTGAATCACGGCTGAGTTATGTCTGAGGTACAACATGACTCTGCAAATGATGGGCTTCCGCTCAGCCTGATAAAGAAGTTATTAAGAAAGCGAGAGGCTTAAATAATGCCGCCGCATCTTTCGTACTTTAGAAAATAATCTGAAGAAAATGTTGTTCTAGATATTAATTAGTAGTAGTTACAGGTAGCTAATATATTTTACACTTTGACAGATTGATTTAAATGGCGTATTTACATCACTTTCAGTATATTACCAGGCACGAGGACATAACATTTCCATTAATTACAGGTACAATAAGCTTCATGTATTAAGGCAGAGCAACACAGAGTAACAGTAAGGTGTTGTCTCAGGAACTTCTTCGACCTAAAGATTTCTACAGATCAGCATTTAATAGAGATGCAATAAGAAAATAATGAAGAACAGAATAGCAAAAAAATATGTTGACCAAATAAGGAAATTAAAAACAAAAAACAACAGCGCCTCATTATGCCTGAGAAATCAGATCAAGTAGACGCGGGGTTGAGTCCTGACACGTCAAACAACTGACTGTCTGTGTGTCTGTGGCTGGAACAACTTAAATCAAGGAGAGGCAGAAGGCTATAAGGGGATTATTTTGTTGGCACTTCTCGTTTTCTGTCGCAACATCGATTAGTTTACATTATATAAACGGAAAAAACGTGAAATGTTAAAAAAAATCCATGCTGAGAGAAGCACTAAGGTGTGCACACATAAATAACAAGAACTTGAAATGGTTTATAATTTAAGTATTCTGAGAAAAGAATAAATTAACAAAAAAAAACGTAATGCATTTAAGCATAAAGGTGGAAGGGAAAGAGGGAAAAAATAACAATAATCACGAAGATAAAAAAGGAAACAGTGGACATTAAGTCGTGTGGATGAGCAGTTAGCAGACAACGTTAGGGTGTAGTAAGGGTGGCAGGCACGACGCCCCCTAAAGGTCACACTGCCACCCTCAACTTGCTCTGTTCTTACCGCCTCAATAGTTTATATACACGGAACCTGCACAATACGTTATGTTCCTTTATGTGCACGACACCTCCTGTTTAGACTATTTTGGTGGACATGATTTCAGAATTCGTGAATCTTTTGTAATACTTGATCATGTAAATCTTTAAATGCATCTTTTACTCATTAGCAAAAAGTCTGTACTTACGTCTTCTTTGTCTTGCGTTCGCCGCCTGAGAGTGCAGTGTAAACAGGGACACTGCCAGTCCATCCACCTGTAAATGGAAACATAACGTTACTGTTGGGGAGGTGAAGGTGGTCGAGTGCAGTGCCGGCCACGCTGCCCCTGATGCAAAGTTTAGCTGTAGTTGTTAAGCAAGAGGAGACAAACTGGACTCACTGTGAATGTGTGATCATCATATAAAAGTAAGACAAGACAATAAGGCAACAAGTGGTTAGAGTAACACAACCCTCCAGGCAAGATAAACTGATATATAACTGGTTCTTGGACATAACCTTGAGTGTCAGGTCAAATGTCAAGCAAAACATTGAAAAGATTTATGAACCTTTGACCTTTATATCTGATCTTGATATTACCTGAGGTCAACTCCATGGGCACAATAAACTATCCGCTGTATGTGGCAAAATTCAAAATTCAAGCCATCACACACACACACACACACACACACACACACACACACACAGGTGAATAAACCATAAATATGTTATATGGAACATAAATATAACTTCCCAAATCACTCTCATATACTTCCTCACCGCGGCCTGACGAATTAGTACAACGGTAATGTTCTGTCAGGGCTCAGGTCGAGGCTCATCCGTACTGATCATCTGTGTGTGTGTGTGTGGTGTGGTGTGTGTGTGGTGGTGTTGTGTTGTGTAGTGAAAATGGCGGGGATCCGCTTTTGAATTTTGCCACATACAGCGGCTAGTTTATAGTGCACCCATACTCATCCTGTGAGCGGTAGCACAAAACGATTAAAGTTAAAGAGTAGAGGTCACCAAGGGTGTGTGTGACGGACCCCAGGGGTCAGGATATTATGGTGTTAAATGTTAAAAAAGTATTTCCAATACATTATTTGTTTAGTTCTGTAGTGTACGTACGTACAAACGACACACATACAGGTACAAACAACAACACATACAGGTACAAACAGCAACACATACAGGTACAAACAACAACACATACAGGTACAAACAACAACACATACAGGTACAAACAACAACACATACAGGTACAAACAACAACACATACAGGTACAAACAGCAACACATACAGGTACACACAACAACACATACAGGTACAAACAACAACACATACAGGTACAAACAACAACACATACAGGTACAAACAACAACACATACAGGTACAAACAACAACACATACAGGTACAAACAACAACACATACAGGTACAAACAACAACACATACAAGTACAAACAACAACACATACAGATACAAACAACAACACATACAGGTACAAACGACAACACATACAGGTACAAACAACAACACATACAGGTACAAACAACAACACATACAGGTACAAACGACAACACATACAGGTACAAACCCACACATACAGGTACAAACAACAGCAACATATACAGGCACAAACAACAACACATACAGGTACAAACAACAGTAACATATACAGTTACAAAACAACAAATAAATACAGGTACAAACAACAACATATACAGGTACAAACGACAAATACATATACAGGTACAAACAACAACACATACAGGTACAACGATAAATACATACAGGTACAAACAACAACACATACAGGTACAAACAACAACACATACAGGCACAAACAACAACACATACAGGCACAAACAACAACACACACATGTACAAACAACAACACATACAGGTACAAACAACAACACATACAGGTACAAACAACAACACATACAGGTACAAACAACAACACATACAGGCACAAACAACAACACATACAGGTACAAACAGCAACACATACAGGTACAAACAACAACACATACAGGCACAAACAACAACATGCGAAAGCAACAGCAACACATACAGGTACAAAACAACAACACATACAGGTACAAAACAACAACACATACAGGTACAAAACGACAACACAGCAGGTACAAACAACAACACATACAGGTACAAACAACAAATACATACAGGTACAAACGACACACATACAGGTACAAACAACAACACATACAGGTACAAACAACGACACATAGATACACTGATACTTATAGGTACAAACAACAACACATACAGGTACAAACAACAACACATACAGGTACAAACAACGACACATACAGGTACAAACAACGACACATACAGGTACAAACAACGACACATAGATACACTGATACTTATAGGTACAAACAACAACACATACAGGTACAAACAACGACACATACAGGTACAAACAACAACACATACAGGTACAAACAACGACACATACAGGTACAAACAACAACACATACAGGTACAAACAACAACACACACAGGTACAAACAACAACACATACAGGTACAAA
>NW_024747632.1:0-21297 GCF_018991925.1 Homarus americanus | reverse complement strand
AAATTTTAGTGGGTGAATTTTTTCATTGGATAATTAAGTCTTTGAGAATAACATTTTAAGGCGGCCATTTAGTGTCATCATGCTGTAAGATGTAGATACGCTCCAAAAAGTATGTTTACGATTTTGTGTTAGACGATATGACACAATAGACAAAGGATTTTGACGACCCTACCGAGACAACAGGAGTCACAGTGTTCATTTTGAAATTCATCGGTCTCCTCCATAAAGGCACTTTTGGAGTGTTTGTTTACAACTCCTAGTGGTTAATGTGATGCAGCAGTGTACAGCTCATAGTCCATAAGGTGTTTCTTTGGCCAGACCCTTGAGAGTACAGTGGGCGGTTACACTACTCACCTGCCTTACACTCTCCCTGATGCTTTTGTTAGATGTTGAAACAGGAACTGTGGATCAACCTGTACAGCTTCTCCTTTTACTTTCACACAAACAATAGATTTAACATGTTGCCTAAATACTTTGATGAAACAATAAGCACAAATGTGTTATCGTCATGATCCGCCTTATGTGATTATATTGCCAGTTGATGTGGGCCCGACCTTGTTTTGACACACTGACTGGCCTCGTGTTAATTTATTCTCACTTAACATACTTTTTTCGTACTTGAACTCCTCGACCGAACGCTCTTAAAGTTTGTAGAGAAGTTGAAACGGGTCTTATTGATATTCGTGTAGGCAGATTGATAGAGGTCCCAGCAATAAGAGAGTACAGCCGGGTCCTGCTGGAGACACTGAACACATTTCAGTTATTACATCTGGAAATACACGATCACCAAAGAAAACGAAGACAATTTTACCAACTAATATGGTCGAGGTTCTGTAGATATGGGCCACAGCTCACGTACGGTCGCTATCTGATCTTCTCGACCAGTGTAACAAGAAAGATCTTTACAAACACTATAATATGTAGTCAACGTGCAGTGACTAAGTAATAACTTATTGCTCCTTTGATTCAAGTGTTCAACAACAAGCCGAATATGTTCCCTCTGTTCCTTTGACTATCTTGTGTGTACGATCTTGTGGACTGGGGCGTGATCACGATCAATGGTTGTCCCACTCACGCATTCACTAGGTTTCCTGCCATCTCTTACCCATGAAATTAGATTAAATCTGCCCTGTCGTATCCTCTTTACCTATCCTATCCCCCCTTGTCTCTATTAACCTTAATATATCATCACTCTCTCTCCCCTACTCTCCTTCCCTGCTTCCTCTACCACTATCTCCACCTCCTCTTTCCTTCCCCTTCCACAATTATTATATCCTCATATCTATGTCTGTCATTCTCTTTATCTGTTCCTACTTCTTTCACTATATATCTCTATCCCCTCAGCCTAAATCACAATGGCTACAAGAACGAGAGCTTGTGTTGGTAAAAGAGGAATTTTGCAACACTTACCTGTTAGTCCCTCATACCCTACCCTGTTAATCCCTCATACCCTACCATTCCAGTCCCTCATATTCCACCCTACCAGATCCTCATACCTCACCCTTCCAGCCTGTCTTTGTGTCCCAACCAAATTCAGTTCTGTAAAAATCTACCTGATGTCTTTCGCCTTCCCTTACCATCATCTCCCAATTGGTTGTCTTGTAAATAGTAGATCGATGCCCTGGAGTCTCTGGTAGTTTCAATAAGTCTGGAGCCCAACTCATTAAGGAACTTCAGGGTGCTGTCATGCTGGGGAGGGAGGGAGTGGGAGCTGCATTATGCTGTCATGCAGGGGAGGGAGGGAGAGGGAGCTGCATTATGCTGTCATGCTGGGGAGGGAGGGAGAGGGAGCTGCATAATGTTGTCATGCTGGGGAGGGAGGGAGAGGGAGCTGCATTATACTGTCATGCTGAGGAGGGAGTTAGGGAGAGGGAGCTGCATTATGCTGTCATGCTGGGGAGGGAGGGAGGGAGAGGGAGCTGCATTATGCTGTCATGCTGGGGAGAGAAGGAGAGGGAGCTGCATTATGCTGTCATGCTGGGGAGGGAGGGAGAGGGAACTGCATTATGCTGTCATGCTGGGGAGGGAGGGAGAGCGAGTTGCATAATGTTGTCATGCTGGGGAGGGAGGGAGAGGGAGCTGCATTATGCTGTCATGCTGGGGAGGGAGGGAGAGGGAGCTGCATTATGATGTCATGCTGGGAAGGGAGGGAGAGGAAGCTGCATTATGCTGTCATACTCGGGAAGGAGGGAGAGGGAACTGCATTATGCTGTCAAGCTGGGGATGGAGGGAGAGGGAGCTGCATTATGCTCTCATGCTGGGGAGAGAGGGAGAGGGAGCTGCATTATGCTGTCATGCTGAGGAGGGATGGAGAGGGAGCTGCATTATGCTGTCATGCTGGGGAGGGAGGGAGAGGGAGCTGCATTATGCTGTCATGCTGGGGAGAGAGGGAGGGAGAGGGAGCCATTGGTGCTGCTGGGCAAGCAAGGGGAGGGAGGGAGCGGCTTTATGCTGTCATGCTGGGAGAGGAGAGGGACCTGCATTATGCTGTCAGGAGGATGTGTGGAGAGGAGCCTGCATTGGCGCTGGGCCGCGCTGGGGAGAGAGGAGGGAGCTGCATTATGCTGTCATGCTGGGAGGGATGAGAGGAACTGTGCATTGGTTATGTTGTCATGCTGGGGAGGGAGGAGAGGAGCTGCATTATGCTGTCAGTTGGGGTGGGAGGGAGGGAGAGAGCGCTGCATTATGCTGTCATGCTGGGAAGGGAGGGAGAGGGAGCTGCATTATGCTGTCATGCTCGGGAAGGAGGGAGAGGGAACTGCATTATGCTGTCAAGCTGGGGATGGAGGGAGAGGGAGCTGCATTATGCTGTCATGCTGGGGAGAGAGGTAGAGGAGCCACGTGCTGGGTTGGGTGCTGGGAGGAGGGAGGGAGAGGAGTGGGGGAGGAGGAGAGGAGCTGCATTATGCTGTCATGTTGGGAGGGAGGGAGGGAGAGGGAGCTGCATGTGCCACATGCTGGTGGAGGGAGGAGGGAGAGGGAGCCGCACGTGCTGCCATGCTGGGAAGGGAGGGAGAGGGAGCTGCATTATGCTGTCATGCTGGGAAGGTAGGGAGAGGGAGCTGCATTATGCTGTCATGCTGGGGAGGGAGGGAGAGGGAGCTGCATTATGTTGACATGCTGGGGAGGGAGGGAGAGGGAGCTGCATAATGTTGTCATGCTGGGTAGGGAGTGAGAGGGAGCTGCATTATCCTGTCATGCTGGGGAGAGAGGGAGAGGGAGTTGCATTATGTTGTCATGCTGGGGAGGGAGGTAGAGGGAGCTGCATTATGCTGTCATGTCGGGGAGGGAGGGAGAGGAGGTCGCATTATGCTGCATGCTGCATTAATATGATGCAGCATAACTTCAGCAGTCTCACTACAGCTTTGTATGTTTACTGTATGTTTACAGTCGAATGAAAACCTGAGAGACTACTCAATATAAGTCCTTTCATTATCATTGTCACGGACACGGACACAAGAATTCAATGGATCTAAGTAACGAAAATAAGGAATAATTTAAGTTGTTGTCAAAGACTTTCATATGATTATTGTTTATAACTGAAGGCCTTGGAACTATTTTATCACAACAAAGAAATATAATGCAGTAAAACATGGACAGTGACGAAGTACAATAAAGAACAAACACAAACTGTGACATAGAGAACATCCAAGATACAGGAAGACAAACAATAGTAAAATGACAAGGACAGTCATGAGGACACTGAAGGTGAAACTAACAAAAGATACCTGGAGGAGTTGTTATAAATATTGATTTATGTTTTTAACTTTTTGTACTTTTTTGAAGATTTAGTTTTCTCCATAATACAAAAATATCGGTTAATATTCTTTTTTATTCCAATAGGTATTTGGCATTTTTTTACCATTATCACTAGGATTATTTTCAGGTTAGGTCAGGTGAGGTCAGGTAAGGTAGGTTAAAGAATACCAAAATACAAAAAAAAAAAAATATCTAACTATTGGGGAAATTGGGATGAAAATTTTTTTTTACCCAATTTTCTCCAAGAGGTGTAAGATGATCTTGCAGCTTCATACAAATTCACTAAACAACAATAATAATCCAAGAGTTAGTAAGGCATCACCTGGTCATGTTAAGCCCACCTGGTGAAGATAAACATATTGGTAATGTTTGTATCGTGACTGAACCACCTCACACAGCAGCCCTGAGGCTTTAGGCCACTGACTTAAGTGCTTACATTATACAAAATAACGCTCTGTAATGGCCGATGATGCTGTTTTGGTTGTCTAATTGTAGTTTCCAACACGGTAATTACAGCAGGTATCTTTTATTATCCTGCCATTAAAATAATTAGGTGAATTTATAGACTTACGTAACATCATGAAAGTATAAACCGATGAATTAAAATTAAATAATTATCTTATAAAACAACTAATCTATTTAATTTTCCTTTGAGAGTTAAAGGGATAAAATACACACTAACTGGAGTCTAACTAACCTGGTGTGACTCCTCTCCGCCCCACCCAACACATAATCATCCACTCCAGGTAACCTTACACCGCCTAATGGAGCTAAACCTAATAGAATCACACCGAACTTATCCAAATAAACTTTTCAGTGGGTAACCTTGACTCTACCACACCTTGGCTTTAGACGCTAGTATAAGTCTGGCTGGAGGGACCATAGTCATTATAAGGGAAGCTTTTTAATAATAGCCATTACCTGCCTCCCGTTAACACTAATGAAATGTTCCTAAAATTAAACAAACTACAATTAAATCCAAATCCTTTGAATATTTACATAATTTACTGGAGTGTTTCATTATGTTAGTGTGGGGGGCGTTTGTTGTGGCCGGGACTCCTCTTCAGATAATATAAATACAGATAATGTTGTTTTAATAAGTAATCTCTTAATGAAAATGTAGAGAAAATTGGTCAACAAATCTTAACAGTTATCCTGATTTCTTAAAAAACAATAGAGGAACAAGAAGAGGAGGAGGAGGGAAAGAAAAGAAAGCATAAAGAAAACAATATAACAAAGATGAACAACAGAGAAAAAATGAAGAGTAAGATGAAAGAAACTTAGACTGATCAAAAAGACGTATAACAATCTGATTAAAACTAATCACTATATTAGATCAGATCAGATCAGATCAAGGTTAGGTTAGTTTTGGTTAGATAAGGTCAGGTTAGGCTAGGCTAGGCTAGACTTGTTTTACACAAGGTTAGGTTAGGTTAGGTTAGGTCAGGTTAGACTAGGCTAGCCTAGGCCAAGGTGGGTGGAGCTTTGCTGACGTCAGCAGGCAGACTCCCTCGCCTACCTCTCACCCCTTATAAACAGAACATTTTATGGTTCTATATACTGTACTTTGTTATCTCAGTATCTCACATAGAAAATAATACTAATAGAGAGTTTAATCTTGCATATAACTTTAGCTAAGGACACCAGTCAGTGTGGTGGGTGATACACAGAAGTAAAGGTTAAAAGAAAAACAATGTATTTCAGTTATAGTCTTGTATTTAAATAACTGCAGCTTAAGATAGGGTAATGATGACTATATATACAGTTGCCTACAGGAGTTCTTTTCCTCCCTGTTTGTCCATTATACTAATAATGTAGACATGAGGTGACAGGAGTTATGACTTCATATGATAAGTGTTACAGCCACTGACAACAGATTATCAGATTATGGGTGGTGGGGGGGGGGCAGTTAGAGCAGGTGATCACAGGTGCTGCCATTGCCTCCAGGTGTGAGTGATGTGACAGGAATTATGACCTCACAAGACAAGTGTTACCTTCACTGACACTTGTTTCATCAAAAGATTAAACACGTAGACGTTTACAGTCATCCATAGACTCACATTTATGGTACAACAGTTGCAGAAGTGCATGCAACACACCTGGTTCCACATTGAGCTGAGAATCCAACGATGCAGTGTACTGATAGATGGGAAACGAAATTGACTTCTATCAGGCAAGTAGTGATAAGCTTTCGGGCTTAAGCTGCGAAAGGTCAGTACTCGACTGATATCCTCCTCAGACCAGTATATTACAGGGACACCAGTTGAGAACAAAATCACTTGGGAAGAGGAAAAAAACTACTAAAAACATCATTAGTCGCAGCAGTAGCCTTGATAAAAGTATTTTCCCTTTGGTCTTGCAAATAAATCCTCTCCTTCTCCCATCCTTTTTTTTTCTCAGTGAGAGGAACATCTCTCTCCCTCCTTACATCATCCAGTTCACGTTGTAAATCCACAGTGATCAGAACTGGTCTCTCTTCCTCTGACTTGTCTGCTACTATTAATGTTCCTATGTCCAATAGGGCACAGAGAGAGAGAGAGAGAGAGAGAGAGAGAGAATTGTAACTATGTACAATTGCCTACAGGATAACCTTTCCTCCCTGTTGTGCTCATTATATTAATAATGTAGACATTAGGTGAGGTTCTTAGATTAGACTTTTTGTGCAAGAGATAGGAAACGTAGGACTTAGGTGTGTTCTCCTGTGGCTGGGATAGGGCATGTAGCTGAGAGGATAGAGTCTTGTCAGGGGAAGTACCAATCCTGTAGTGTGTCTTAGAGTAGGAGGCAACGACATAGGAAAGGTTAGGAGTGAGGAACGTTTCAGCAGGTATAGGGAGGCATTAGGGAAGATTAGTGATAGGGTAGGGAACCCAATAGTATGTGGTGTCTCGTCTAGAAGAGGAGTTGGCGGTGAAAGGCTGTCCAAGGCAATTGCTATAAATTGCCGACTGGAATAAAAAAACATTGTGTAAGCAATGGTTGGGCGTTCATTGATAACTGGCGACGATTCTACGGCAACGACTACCTGTACAGTGGTGACGGGGTACACTTGTCTGGAGCGTGAAATTGTCACTCCGAAGGGGAAGTTTCGCCAGTAGATAGAGGGGAGTATAATTGGTTACTCAGAACAAGGGGTAAAACAGGACCAGGGAAGGGTAGGCTTAAATGTGTACTATACAAACAGTAGGAGCATTAGAAATAAAATAGACTTGCTGAGAGCGGTTGTATGTACTGAGAATGTAGACGTCATAGTAGCCACCTAAACCTGGATGAATCTGGCGAGCAAGAACTTTTTATCTGAGTAACACAAAGAAGGGTACAACCTTTTTCACAAGGACAGGGAAGGTAGGAAGGGGGGAGGAGTTGCACTCTTCGTCAGAGATACATTAAAATGGTGCATTAATAATACAATAAAGGGTGAAATAGGAACTGAGTCTGTATGGGTAGAAATGGCAGAAAGAAGCGAAAACTAATTATGGAGTGATTTACCGGCCCCCAAGTCTTGGGAAAGAAGCAACTCACCCCATATGGCAGGAATTGAGTAGGGCAGCAATATACAACAACCTATGCATTATGGGGGATTTCAACTTCAGAAATATTGACTGGGACAACATTGTAGGTGACTATGAATCTGAAGACTTCCTAGACGCAGTACAGGACAATTTTTTGAATCAACTAATTACAGAACCTACTGGAGGTGACAATATATTAGACCTAGTATGAACAAATAAAGAAAATATTATCAGAGATATCACAATAGGGGAAGAACTTGGGAACAGTGATCACAGAGAAATCAGGTTTACCCTAAATTTGGAAAGGAAAAATAATGAAAATATGGTCAGAGTCCCAGACTTTCCATCGGCGGATTATGAGGGGTTAAGAAGGTACCTAGGCTTAGTTTAGAGTGTGTTGTATACACAATGTCCCGAGAAAGCAGTCATGATTATAAGAACCAATTTCGTCTTTCACTGCTTTTGAAGGCTATTGACTTAAGGGGAGGGGGGGGTGAGAGGCGTGGCCTAGAATGGCGGACAGGTGTAACGCTTGTCATTAATTAATAAAGAGCTTGTAAGCTGGTAAGATTAATTCGTGGAGGAATACTTCTCCTTTGTGAGTCAGCTTATTCACAACTTGATAACTCGGTTAAGCTCGATGTTTCCAGAAGTTGCTAACCATGTTAACAAGTTTAGCTAAGACGGTGACTATCGTGAAAGACTTTGGCTCCTCCTCGATAAAAAAAGTCAACTTGTTATCTCAGCGTTCATATAGAGCGGGGAATCATTAGTTTAGGCACAGCCGGTGTTTCTCATAGTGTATGTGTCTTAATATTGGCATAGTTTATGTGAGTATATGTTTGTTAGCATAGCATGTGTGTCTCAGTGTTGACATGCCGAGTATATCTCAGTTTTGGCATAGCGTGTGTAGTGCATTCCAGAGGCAGGCGAAGATTTACACCCTCAACTGACTGGGTTTCGTGTGTATTCCACTACAACAACGAGCATTGCCCAGCGTGCTTGTTCAGTTTACCTTCATCGCTCTTTAAGACGTGGGAACAATACAAGAGGCGGTTTTCTGTAGTCTTACAACACCAGTGACGATCAATCCTGTGTCGTCCAGGGCAGAGTTGGATCCTGACATCAATTATACAGACATTCCACTCCACCAATTCTATTTATCTCATTCCACTCTTAGGTAAGGTGGATCAAAGGGTATAGAAATCTAGAAGGGTGAAATAACATTGGTGGAAAGCTAGAGTGGAAACCGACAGGAAAATACCTCCCCCTTCCCACAAAAATATTTAACACACGGGTAGAAAAATCAACACACATTGTATATATCCTGACTTTACACATGTAGTATACCAAGTGAATCTATAACACCCACGGAGATTCACAACACTTCAAACTAAACTATCTTACAAAGCCTAACGTGTCCTTAATTAGATCAGGTTGGGTATAGTGATTCTATTTCATCAGGTGAGGGTTGGGAAGCCTTGTGTTCTCCCGTTAAAGGACCAGCTTGTTACCTATGCCTGTAAACCTTTTTTTAAAATACAATTATGATTAGATTAGGTTAGGTTAGGTTAGGATAGGTTAAGTTAGATTGGGTGAAGTATGGTTAATCCGTGAATTAAAACAAAAATTTTTAATCTTCGTTTCGTTAATCTGACAATTTATTTTCGTGGGAGTATCAACAGCAAGAAGCACCAGGGTTGTATGCAGAGATGGGGGCTACAAGCATAATGAATTAACGAGCTTCAAACACTAAACAACCTTGAATGACAGACCACAAACGACACAATCTCTTCCCCTGATAACACCAATTACTAGAAAAAAAAAATATACCAGATTAAACTCTTCTTATACACAGGAAGAGCCAAGAGTGTTTAAAGGAAGTTAGTTTGATTTTCTATAATATCAGTAATATCGATTCTAACATTACAAAGTTGTTTATCCGTCAAAGACATTTTATGCATTTTTATAATTTTATATTTATTCCCTGATATCCTGAGTATGTCCATTCGTGTGTTCGTTTCCGTGTATGATCATGTGTTATTGTGTTCGTGTGTCGTCCGTAGGTTCGTGTGTTCATCTTTCTAGGAAGGAAGTTTAACCCTGACAGCTTGAATAAAGGACCCTGGCCAAACTCTGTACCTGATATGACCCAACCTAACCTAAACACAATTTAAACTAAACTGAACACGACTAAACCATGCTGCTATCTATCTAAATTTTGTCAAGCTCAAATAATCCTTGTCACCACTGTCATACACCCACCAACCCACAGTCATACACCCATCAACCTACAGTCATACACCCATCAACCCACAGTCATACACCCACCAACCCACAGTCATACACCCACCAACCCAGTCATACACCCATCAACCTACAGTCATACACCCACCAACCCACAGTCATACACCCACCAACCCACAGTCATACAGCCACCAACCCACAGTCATACACCCATCAACCCACAGTCATACACCCATCAACCCACAGTCATACACCCACCAACCCACAGTCAAACAGCCACCAACCCACAGTCATACACCCACCAACCCGCAGTCAAACACCCATCAACCCACAGTCATACACCCACCAACCCACAGTCATACACCCACCAACCCACAGTCATACACCTACCAACCCAGCTTAAACACCATCAACCCACAAATACTCCCACCAACCCACAGTCATACACCCATCAACCCACTTATCATACACCCACCAACCCACAGTCATACACCCACCAACCCACAGTCATACACCCACCAACCCACAGTCATACACCCACCAACCAACAGTCATACACCCATCAACCCACAGTCATTCACCCATCAACCCACAGTCATACACCCACCAACCCACAGTCATACACCCACCAACCCACAGTCATACACCCACCAACCCACAGTCATACACCCACCAACCCACAGTCATACACCCACCAACCCGCAGTCATACACCCACCAACCCGCAGTCATACACCCAACAACCCACAGTCATACACCCACCAACCCACAGTCATACACCCACCAACCCACAGTCATACACCCATCAACCCACAGTCATACACCCATCAACCCACAGTCATATACCCATCAACCCACAGTCATACACCCACCAACCCACAGTCATACACCCATCAACCCACAGTCATACACCCATCAACCCGCAGTCATACACCCACCAACCCACAGTCATACACCCACCAACCCACAGTCATACACCCACCAACCCAGCCTCTGTATCTGACTTTACCTGACCTGACTTAACCAGATCCAATCAAGAAACTCATTATTTTTCACCTCTATTACACCTTGAAGCAGGTATTGAGGCCACCTGACCTGACCTCAATTACTCTGCAGTATTCCTAAGGCATCTGACCACCTCTGCTAGCGTATTCGGTACACCTAACATGACATGACTTGACCTGGCCTGACCTCCAAGAACGAGAAAATATACCCAAGATCTATTTAAATCTATCCCAGAAATTTAAACCTTCAATATATTTGTTTTTAGTTCATTGGTTATGTCTTTGTTTTGCTCTTGTGTTTACGGTTCTTGTTTATGAATTAAAGAAACGATAAGAGAATCCAGCCCGTCAAACTTCTACTGATAATCACAACTCGAATTATGCAACTGAAGAACAATAACAACAATAAAAAGAACAAGAACAAAAAGAACAGCAGGATATAATTCCTATAGAACCTCATGACTAGTTTATTAATGCCTAAAGAAACACTAACAACAATCCTCAGCCAACACGGACCTACAAAACATCAACAAGGTGACGACAACAACAGCTCAAACGCTCCAGCTTAACACCTACAAATTTCCGGGAGTTTAGTGTCGCTACATGAAACAAACACGGCGGCGAGTCCTACAGCTACACACTGTAATGGTCGGCGGAGCAAAGGACGAGACAGCGACGCTTACTCATTGGTGGAGCTTAATAACAACAGCATGTGGTAACTAGGAGATGTGTGTGTGTTGTGAGGTACTGAAGGACCACAACATCTCACGTTTTGTGTTACACGTCAAAGACTGAACAATCTGAAGCAGCGGCCCTCCCCCCACACCACGCTGCCTGTAGTAACACCACCGTTAATAAAGGACAAAACGGTACAATATGGAGGTGGGGGGTGGTGTGTGGACAAGGCACGAGAGAGCGGCCTTGTTAATATGATGGTCACCAGACACGGCCAACACCAGGTGGCGGGTGTAGCTCTTCCTGCTGAATAAAAACCAAGAGCGAGTTTGACGACGCTACACGAACACCGTCCTCAAGGGGAACATCTTGGACTCGAGTGTGAGAGATAGAGACTCCCAAACAATCAAACACGTCTGGTTAATTCCTTCACTTTTATATAAGAACACATTCGTCTTCAACTAAACACGATTTCTTTTCAACTTCTCCTAAAAAAATTCCTCTTCGACTCCAAGGCTGAAATTCGAGTCCCACTTGAAACGAATAAAATAAAATATATGTGAAGAGAAATGTAAATAGTGTGTTTGACTGTGTGAGGCTGATGGAAGCAACACGAATTATGCTGTATAATGGGTTGTGTTCAGTAAGGTCAGAGTGATTAGTGGCGCGCGCCATCACCACTTCCCGCCTCCTATACACGCCCCTACACCCACCACGCCTCCCTCTTGCCCAATTCAACACGCCCACTTAGCTACCCCTACACGCCCCTTACCCTCCCCCCACCATACACCACGCCCCTTGCTGCCTACCCCTTACGCGCCCCCACCCCTCCACACCACGCCCACCCACTCATCGTACACTAATAAGGTGATAAGATTACCTCATCATGACACTGGTGTGAATCAGCATCAGGAACTCACCTTCCCCTGCATCAAGGTGCCCACCTTCACCTACCCTACCTGGCAGCCACTCACCTGCGTATTATACCACCTGACACGGGAAATCACACACACACGGGATGACACGGTAGAACACAGTGCTTGTAAGGTAAATAGAAGCCAGTCTTAATGGGTCCCAACTTTAAACTATTAGGACTGAGGCCCATTAGTATTGAGAGCCGTCAGGATTGGGACTCATTAAGACTGAGGTCTATTAAGACTGGAACCATTAGGCCTGTGGTATCTTTGGACTGAGGCTCATTAGGACTGAGAACCATTGGAAATGTGACCAATTAGAATTGGGGCCCATTAAAACTGGGACCCAATAGGACTGGGGCCCATTAGGACTAGGGCCCATTAGGACAGGGGTTCATTTGATAAGATGCCCACCTAGTAAAAGTGCAAAAGAGGGCATGCAAGATTATTCTCTCTCCTTCCTACTCCACATATCAAGAAGCGCTCAACACACTGACCCTTTCGACTCTCACTGACCATCACCACGACCACATCTGCAAATTTGCTAAGAAGCTTCTACACCATCCTCGACACCGGCTCCTACTACCACCTGAGATCCCTAGCCCGAGAATTGCTGTTTGACACCACAACCGCATCCAGCCCATAAGTGCATGAACTGATCGCTATAAGAACAGCCCAGTCCCAACCATTGTAAATATTATCAATAACTTGTAATAAACCAGTGTATTCACTCCCAGTAAATACTACTTCTTGCACTGTCACTATGTTGAAATGCACTGTAGTTTGAGCTTTTCCCCATCTAGTTATTATATATCTTATTTGTATCATTTATGTTACTTGTATATTATTTGTAATTCGAAACCCATTCCCCAAATATGTAACTGTATATATTTTCAGCCTTCTGGCTGCCAAGCTCTTTCAATAAACCGTTAATTATTATTATTATTATTATTATTATTATTATTATTATTATTATTATTATTATTATTACACTTAATTCTACCAGTTGAATCACAGGTGATGGCCGTCAGCCACGGTAGTTGAACACCAACTCAAAACAAGGGTTCGACTCCCTAATGAGAAAAATGTCCAATAAACAACATTTCAGGTCGAGTTGTTTATATATTGAATGGGGGACGGCCATCTTGTTTCCCTTTTTCACCGGGGGATTCTGCCGGCCGGTGTCACGACATGGCCGCCGGAGCCCATATAGCCCCTTTGTTACTACTGCTGCCGGATACACCTGTGTTGTAACCATAGGTGTATCTGGCACCTATACACACCTGCCTCGAAGTCAGGTGTAACCACCACCTGTACACACCTGTACATCACACACCACAACACCTTCCACACTCCCAACCAAACTTAAAGCAATTATTATATATCTATAGTGTAACTAACTGCACATTACAATACACTGAAATAATAAAACAAAAATATATTCAGAATCTAAGAGAAGTATAGGAGAATAATCCTTAAATACAAACTCTATAAAACTTAATCTTGGTTACACCGCATTTTTTTCAGTAAGACAATATATATAATTACATTGGGCAGTCCATTACCACAAATTACATTGATAAACGGTACGTAATGGATACTGAATTACAAGTCTCATAACTAAGTCTGGCTAAAACAGTGGTAGACATTGTTTAGACATAAGCCAGTTGACTGCTGAGGTGAACATTAAACTAGTATGATAAAAATAGCAAACAATGATTTGAAGATTAATTAATGCAAATGTGAAATACCTAAGAGAATAGCAAATAAATGAAATACACCAACGCGATAAATAAATAAGAATGAATGGAAAATTATTGAACAATAAAATGAAAATAAGAAAACGAATAAACAGTAAAATGAAAATAAGTAAGAATAAAAAAAAGAATAACAATTACTACAATAAAACTAAATAAAACAAAATAAACAGAAAAGAATAAGAAACACAATAAATAAATAACAGCAACACAAACAACATCATTTACTGTGTTACTTCACATCAACGTGTCCAACATTTGTCTTGACTCCATTTTCGTGAATATAACACACATCCCGGTAAAAAAAAAACACCAACGACAACAATAAATAAATAAACATTAAAAATAAATTCAATATATTTTGCCAAAGATTTTTTTTACTACGAAGTCAGGGCAAAAAGTTTGTATACGAATCTTCCTCAACATAATGCGGGGAAGCAGTTCTTTCACCACAGTTATACTCGAAGGTTATACTGTAGAGATCCCCGTGTTCAGAATACAGAGCTACTTATTGACGGTACAGTTACAGCCATTTATTGACGGTACAGTTACAGCCACTTATTGACGGTGCAGTTACAGCCACTTATTGACGGTACAGTTACAGTCCAAACTTCTTGTACACTTGGGGGCGGTTGACAACATGTGAACGCTGCTTGCATTATAAATTGTCAGAATAAAAAACTAAAAAAAAAAATCCGATACTAAGAAAAAACTGAGTAAATTAATGTTAAAATATCAATCTACCTTACCTACATCACCTCCTTAAGTAGATGGTATATTATCCAGCATGTCCAGGGAATACCTGAGGCACCGACTCTATTCAGAGATAGTGAAGAAAACAAATTAAGTGAGATAGTAGTGACTAGTAACGATGTTAGTAAGCAAATAGACAAACTAAAGCCTAATAAGTCACCTGGTCCTGATGAGATATTTGCCAGAGTATTAAAGGAATGTAAGGAAGAGCTTAGTATGCCCTAAGCAAAGTTGTTTAACATGTCCTTAAAAACCGGTGTAGTACCAGAATCCTGGAGGATAGCGAATGTAATACCAATTTTCAAGAAGGGGTGGTAGATCACTATCCTCTAACTACTGCCCAATCAGTCTAGCATCAATAGTACGCAAATTACTGGAAGCACTCATTTCAAACTCCATTCGAAATCACCTGGAGAAGCACCGATTTATCAATGATTCCCAGCATGGCTTCACAAGCAGACGTTCTTGCCTAACTAATCTATTAACATTCTTTTCATCAGTTTTCGAATCGGTGGACGAGGGGCACAATTATGATGTGGTTTATCTCGACTTTAGCAATGCCTTCGACAGAGTCCCCCACGAAAGACTAATTAGAAAGGTAGAAGCTCATGGCATCAAAGGTGACATCCTTAAATGGATTAGGGCGTGGTTACAGGACAGGAAACAGCGAGTGAGCATTAGCCGCACTAAGTCCCATTGGAGCAACGTCACAAGTGGAGTTCCCCAAGGCTCAGTACTTGGACCACTATTATTTATTATATACATAAACGACATAGATATCGGTATTGACAGCAACATAAGTAAATTTGCTGATGACACTAAAATAGGACGTGTTATCAAATCTGACGAGGACTCGGCAAAACTACAGGAAGATCTAAACAAATTTTTCGAATGGTCTGAAAAATGGCAGATGAAATTCAACGTCTACAAATGTAAAGTACTCAGTATAGGAGATGTAAACAGGGAAACCAGATACCAGATGAACAACGATGCCAGAGAAATCCCATCATGCAGAGAGATTTTAAGAGTAATGATAAGGAACCTGTCATAAACAATGTGTTTTTGTTTTCGTACTAAGGGGCTAATAAAAAGTATCAGTTCTTATATAAAGAAGTATACATGACTTGAAGTGAGGGCTATCCTTAAATCAGATGCCTTGTTTTAGAGACTACCTGGATTACGAGTTCAGTTCTGGCCACCGTGATACAGAATGGATATAGAATCCTTGGAAAGAATTCAGAGGAGAATGACAAGACTAATCCCTCAGCATTAGAACCTTGGAGTATAGAGACAGGTTAAAGCATCTTAATTTGCACTCCCTGAGAGACGAGAGCGAGGGCGACCTGATAGAGGTGTAGAGTATGGAAGGCACTTATATGTAATGTGTATACTCATATTTATAATCCTGTGTATTTTGTAACTGAAAGAAAATACAGGTACAGGAATATTTAGTTACTCTTGCGGTATACAAAATCATACATCTATCTATCTATCTATCTACTGTATCTATCTATCTATCTATCTATCTACTGTATTTATCTATTTATATCAATTTTATTAACTCACCTGTACCATTAATCATCAGTATATTTATCTTAATCTTCTTCCCATTTTGATTTATTCCTCTTAACAATGTATGTATCTACACCCACAAACATATCTACTATCCACTCCCAAACACCCACAAACAAACCTACTATCCACTCCCTACACCCACAAACATACCTACTATCCACGCCCTACACCCACAAACATGCCTACTATCCACGCTCTACACCCACAAACATACCTACTATCCACGCTCTACACCCACAACCACACCTACTATCCACGCCCCACACCCACAAACAAACCTACTATCCACGCCCCACACCCACAAACAAACCTACTATCCACGCCCTACACCCACAAACAAACCTACTATCCACGATCTACACCCACAAACAAACCTACTATCCACGCCCCACACCCACAAACAAACCTACTATCCACTCCCTACACCCACAAACATACCTACTATCCACTCCCTACACCCACAAACAAACCTACTATCCACGCTCTACACCCACAAACACCCACTACCCACCACCTACACCACAAACAAACCTACTATCCACGCCTCACACCCACAAACAAACCTACTATCCACGCCCCACGCCCACAAACAAACCTACTATCCACGCCCCAGACCCACAAACAAACCTACTATCCACGCCCTACACCCACAAACAAACCTACTATCCATGCCCTACACCCACAAACAAACCTACTATCCACGCCCTACACCCACAAACAAACCTACTATCCACGCCCTACACCCACACACAAAACTACTATCCACGCCCCACACCCACAAACACAACCTACTATCCACGCCCACAACCTGACAAACAAATCCTAGTATCCACGCCCTACACCCACAAACAAACCTACCATCCACTCCCACACCCACAAACAAACATACCATATCCACGCCCCACACCCACAAACAAACCTGCACTATCCACGCCCCTACACCCACAAACAAACCTACTATCCACGCCCTACACCCACAAACAAACCTACTATCCACGCCCTACACCCACAAACAAACCTACTATCCACGCCCTACACCCACAAACAAACCTACTATCCACGCCTTACACCCACAAACAAACCTACTAAACACGCCCTACACCTACAAACAAACCTACTATCCACGCCCTACACCCACAAACAAACCTACTATCCACGCCCCACACCCACAAACAAACCTACTATCCACGCCCTACACCCACAAACAAACCTACTATCCACTCCCCACACCCACAAACAAACATACTATCCACGCCCCACAATCTAAACAAACCTACTATCCAGCCCCACACCCACAAACAACCTACTATCCACGCCCTACACCCACAAACAAACGCCTATCCACGCCCTCTACACCCACAAACATACCTACTATCTACTCCCAAACACCCACAAACAAACCTACTATCCACTCCCTACACCCACAAACATACCTACTATCCACGCCCTACGCCCACAAACAAATTTACTATCCACGCCCTACACCCACAAACAAACCTACTATCCATGCCCTACACCCACAATCAAACCTACTATCCATGCCCCACACCCACAAACAAACCTACTATCCACGCCCCACACCCACAAACAAACCTACTATTCACGCCCTACACCCACAAACAAACCTACTATCCACGCCCTACACCCACAAACATACCTACTATCCACGCCCTACACCCACAAACAAACTTACTATCCACGCCCTACACCCACAAACAAACCTACTATCCACGCCCCACACCCACAAACAAACCTACTATCCACGCCCCACACCCACAAACAAACCTACTATCCACGCCCCACACCCACAAACAAAACCTACCATCCATGCCCCTACACCCACAAACAAAACCCACTATCCACGCCCCACACCCACAAACAAACCTACTATCCACGCCCCACACCCAAAAACAAACCTACTATCCACGCCCCACACCCACAAACAAACCTACTATCCACGCCCCACACCCACAAACAAACCTACTATCCACGCCCCACACCCACAAACAAACCTACTATCCACACGACCCACACCCACAAACAAACCCACTATCCACGCCCCACACCCACAAACAAACCTGGCTATCCACGCCCCACACCCACAAACACACCTACTATCCACGCCCTACACCCACAAAACAAACCCACTATCCACGCCCTACACCCACAAAACAACAAACCTACTATCCACTCCCCACACCCACAAACAAACCTACTATCCACGCCCCACACCCACAAACAAACCTACTATCCACGCCCTACACCCACAAACAAACCTACTATCCACGCCCCACACCCAAAAACAAACCTACTATCCACGCCCCACACCCACAAACAAACCTACTATCCACGCCACACACCCACAAACAAACCTACTATCCACGCCCCACACCCACAAACAAACCTACTATCCACGCCTCAAGCACCCACAAACAAACCTTAACATCCACGCCCACACACCTGGCACAAACAAACGTTCTATCCACGCCCTACACCCACAAACAAACCTACTATCCACGCCCTACACCCACAAACAAACCTACTATCCACGCCCCACACCCACAAACAAACCTACTATCCACGTCCCACACCCACAAACAAACCTACTATCCACGCCCCACACCCACAAACAAACCTACTATCCACGCCCTACACCCACATACAAACCTACTATCCATGCCCTACACCCACAAACAAACCTACTATCCACGCCCTACACCCACAAACAAACCTACTATCCACGCCCTACACCCACAAACAAACCTACTATCCACGTTCTACACCCACAAACACACACTACCCACCACCTACACCCACAATAGAGTAAAGGAGGAATACAGAGTGTACTTACTCAGGGTAGCTATACCACTCTGGGTGGTTGATCCTTAGTGCAGCAGGAAAGAGAAAAATTATAAGTGGGTCATTCTATTCCTCGTGTGATGGATGGAAGGATGGATGGATGGATGGATGGATGGGAGACTGAATGGGAGGATAGATGGGTAGATGGGTGACTGAATGGGATGAGAGATGGGTAGGTGGGTGAATCGGTGGATGGATAAACAGCTAACTGGATGAATGGACATATGGACTTGGATGGCATATTTGGATGTAAAACCCTACGATATGAAGAACATTTTGGACGTATAAACCCATGACAATTAACACCACTTTGGACTTACATCACAGGAAACAGGTAAAACATTTCTGTGATCGTCCTTCAATAATTCCATACGCCAACCTTACCTGCATTTATCTCATTTACAGTATAAAATTTTAGTGTTAATTTCAGCATCGGAATCAATCAATCAATCTCTCTCTCTCTCTCTCTCAAGATGGAAAATTTCATGACGTAAAATCCGATGAAAACTCGACCCTGTTTATACGTGTTGCTTCGAGGTTTTGTTTTCACGTTAACCTCATGTTTCGTTTCGATAAATGACACATATCACAGGAGGTGAACTACAAACTGAACTTTGACCTGACACCAACGACCGACCGACGGAAGATGGGGCTTCGGGTTTAGTCGTATCCTATTTGAGAGTTTTATGAATGTGAAGCCCCGAATTAGTCAACAAACCCTACAGCTCAATTTGGATTCGAACTTGTGCATCTTGTTCTTGAATCAGAACCTTATCTCACATATATAGGGGTTAGGTTAGGTTGGGTTGGGTTAGGTTGGGTTAGGTTGGGTTGGGTTAGGTTAGATTGGGTTAGGTTAGGTGAGCCGTGTCCATCACAACCAGACAATTATCCCCGTCCACCAGATCTTCCCTTTAACAAATCAGGCCGCACCTCGATTATGCGGTTCAGTTCTGGTGCCCCTATTATAGAATGGATATAAATTCACTAGAGTCGGTGCAGCGAAGAATGACAAAAATGATTCTGGGACTTAGAAACCTTCCATATCAGGATAGGTTACAGAAACTTAACTTGCATTCCCTAGAAAGACGAAGAGTGCGGGGAGATATGATAGAAGTATTTAAGTGGGTGAAAGGAATCAATAAAGGGGATATAGATAAAGTTCTTATAATATCCGAGCAGGATAGGACTCGGAGCAACGGATTCAAGTTGGATAAGTTTAGGTTTAGGAGGGAGATAGGAAGAAACTGGTTCACAAATAGGGTGGTGGATGAGTGGAACAAGCTTAGCAACTTTGTAGTAAGTGCGGCAACTCTGGAAAGTTTCAAAAGGAGGCTAGATAGATTCATGGATGATAGAGAGTGGTAGTAACTCTCGACAGGAGCTGTCATGCACAGGCCAACCGGCCTATTGCAGACTCCTTATTTTCTTATGTTCTTATGTTCTTAAATCCTCAGCTGTTCTTATGTTCTTAAATCCTCAACATAAAAGACAAATTCACCTCCATGTGTTAAAATCTTACTACACTACATTACCGTCACCACTATACCAAACCTGTGTAATATTAACACACTAATACACTATTAAGACATCACCAAATCCATCAATAAACAGTACATCTTCCTTTACACTTGATTAGAAAGAAAAACAGGAAAATATGCCCAGAATCTCAATTTCATTCACTAACATTACGAAAAATTACAATAGTTAAGAGTCAAAGCAAGATATGTGCTGTACGCAATGTTGATGTTATTTTGTTCGCCATCATTGTGTCCTAAAGTTAATCTGTTTTGTGAAGTATATCCTCGGACTTGGGAACAAATCATCATGTGTACCTTTGAGTATTAAGGTCTTGATCCATTTCCTTGATGTCTACCGTTTGGAACAGGTAACACCACCACAATTGTTTTAACCAAGACGAAAACGGACGAAAAAAAAAAGCTTCTACAAATATAAAGTATTAATTTTCTCTCTTTACAGGATCTAATACTCTTGGAAATGTGTTTAAATTAATCTGATTTGTTTTCATTTATTGTCGATCCTTCATAAGAGGACTCGTGGATCCCCCGAGCCTAGCCGGCCATTTTGTTTACATTTTTCGGTCGCTCTAAAATACCATTAAAACAATATTGAGTATAAACGTTTGGCTCAACTGATGATCTCAAACATGTCCCAACATTTTTTGCCTCAACTCCACATTCTGTAACTCATTTAGGTAGATGTCCCTCCCTACACATACACTG
>NW_024747631.1:0-13116 GCF_018991925.1 Homarus americanus | reverse complement strand
TCCGTAATAGCGGTTCAGTTACACGTATTGCTGTGGTGTTGTGGTCCCGTCAGGCGGTGGTGCGTGTTGTGAGTCACGGGGACTCGGGCTGGGGGCATGCCTGGGTGACAGCTGGGATGACCATAGTGTGGGTGTCTGTAAATGCCGCTCACATCCCCCATCCCCCGTTGTTGTTTGTTTACATAATCGCCGCAGACATGGTATTGCCTTTGTGCGTGGTGGTTCGTGCGTGTCGAGAAGCACGTGCGTCCATCATTCAGTCGACACAACGCACAATGGGCCCAACACTATACACAGCTGTTGACGATGCCCACCATTACGAAGCGTCAGCGAATCAGGTTTGTGGCGTTGGTGTTAAGCCTCGGGCACCGTGAGGCGGTGAACAAGTGCGGGAGAGTGTATTAGCTCTTATAAGGAAAAGTAAGGCTGCGGTTTCCCCGCACCAAGTCTCAATGCCATGGGTCGTCTGAGGTTGCCTCATGGTGCTCGTGTCCTCAGTAGTTTATAAGAGTTGCATTTTTATGTAGTTTATGCTGGTGTATAACACCAGTAACGTGACAACTGACGATGAATTAAGATCAGAGCAGGTTAATGTATGCGGTCTGGCAGGCTTTTCGGTCTGGTCCATCTGTCGGGCACTGATCACTTAGTCAAATGGTGAAACCTTTGTTAATGACCGCCACATAACAAACTTCGTGATAAATTGTATTGGCGGCGTGAAAAGGTTGAGGAGAGTCTCGTCCGTGAGTCTAGGGTGGTGGAGTACCAGGTTGGGGAGGACACACACACACACACAAACACCAGGAACGACATTATAGTGGCTGAGGGTTAAACTGAAGGAAATCGGAGATGAGGAAGAGCCTGCGTGTCGTGGTGGCTAGGGTGGGCTCACACTGTTAAACTGGGCTTGCTCACCCATGTAATCACCGAGACTTCTGAGGGACCCTGTACTGAGAATTGAATCAGGTACAGTTGTTTGTAACAAGACAGGCTCTTTAGAAGTACCGGGTGTAGGGGCGCAGGTTCTCATAAAAAATCTTTCTCGGTGTGTTGGTCTTGGGATCGTACGGTTTTATTTTATCTTGAAATGTGATATCATGAGTTGGTGGCATGTGGTGTGGTGAGCAGTGTTGGGTGTTGTTCTGGCCAGTATATTAGGGCGGTTGTATGTTGTGTGGGGTGACAGCTCATCAGATATTGCGGTCACTGAAGGCCATGCTCTGGACTTCTCGATATTTTGAGTTACAGGTCTTGGTTTTACCCGTGTAGAGCTGTGAGTCAGACGCTGGTCATCGTAGCCTCGGGGCAGAGTGGAGGTTGGTGCTAACTTTATCTGGTTTTGGGACTATAAGCTGTGACATGCAAGTAGTGAGGCGGTGGGTGCACCCTTGACGTGCCCGCATCCAGCGATTAGCGGCACAGCAGGTGTCCGCCACAACATGTTAGAGCACGCACATTCTTTCTCTCGTAATCAAAGCCGGCAGCATATCTTATCTTCTGGACCCCCTCCTCCGTTGTGGTGTGGTGGTGAGGTGAACTGGTGGATTAGTACCATCAGTCCGGCGTGGTGGTTGGTGTGGTGTGGGTGACCTTGGATGGTTATCTGCAGGTTGCCTTGGGTCGTGACCAGTACTGTCTCATTATACCCTCGCCCGCTTCACTACAAACTGCCTCACCAACTCTCACCTCGTCACCACCACCACCTCTTACTCCACAAGGGCACACACTTGGCCCAGCCATGCCATTGTTGTTATTTTTTTTTCTGGTAACAATCATTTCAAGATTGAGACCTACCATCTATTTCCATTTTACCTATGCCCTCCCGCTATTCTGCGCCTCCCCATCTCCCCTAACTAACTACCCCATCTCCCCCATCTCCTTGCCCCCAGCTACCCCCATCTCCTGCCCCCAGCTACCCCATCTCCCCTGCCCCCCAGCTACCCCCATCTCCCCTGCTCTTCCCCCCCAGCTGCCCAGCCCCCCAGCTGCCCAGCCCCCATTTCACCCCCAGCCCCAAGCTACCCCAGCTCCCCAGCCCCAGCTACCCTCATCTCCCCCTGCCCCCAGCTACCCCCATCGCCCCCTGCCCCCCAGCTACCCCATCTCCCCCTGCCCCCATCTGCCCCCATCTCCCCCTGCCCCCTCTCCCCCCTGCCCCCATCTCCCTTTCTCCCCCCCCCTGCCCCCATCTCCCCTGCCTCCCATCTCCCCCTGCCTCCCATCTCCCTGCCCCCCTTCTTATCTCCCCTCCCCATACCCCATCTCCCCTGCCCCCCCCCAACTACCCCGTCTCCTATTTACTACTCACCACTTCAGTATATTTGTCAGTTTAAATGCAATTCGGGTAGTCATTTGAGTAACTGTCTCAGGATTGGTACACAATGTAAACTTTTTGTGGATGGACTGACCGAGACCTTGCGCTGTAAGTACTGTGTGGTGGATATTAGATATATTGCTAGGATTACGCACCTACAGGGTTACTCGACTCGGGTAGCGAGAAGAGACGCCCGTTTCAGACAGCCGCCTCTGACGCCATGGTGAACAGAGGTAGAAATAAGGACATCACCCTGGCTGTCTGTAGGAATTTCCAGTACGGTCTATAGACTATAGCATCATTGTGTCTGTCAGCCTGATAGCCTCCATCCCACCGAGCACTTTATGTATATAAACTAGTTATACCGCCTAGACGCTAAACCTGTTTATTGTGTGTAAAATAACTAATACAGTAGCTTTGTTGGCCTTGGATTTATTTTACGAGGATCGTTAACCGTGGGAGGAATTTGTATAGCCTGCTGGTGAGACCTGCTGGTGAGACCTGCTGGTGAGACCTGCTGGGGTAATAGATATAAACCTTCTAGATCACAAGTCTCGTCAGGTGTGTTGTGTTCAGGAGCCCAGTGTTTCATCACGGATCAAGACGTCCTTATCGCGAGGGACAGCTGGTGTCTGAGGCAGTCTCAAGAAAACTAAATTCGAGTCTTTAAAAGTTTTGTTATACGAATTCGTTCAGGGATATTTATTTACTAATGCTTATACATGGTGATCGACAAGTCCCTGCGATAGTTTACAATACTTACTGTAATTATTTCTAGGAGTTAACTAAGAATAAGGTAATTAACTATATTAATTTGTAGGTGTACGAGGTCAGGACTTGGTCATTGTTTGCTCTGGGATAAGCATAATAAAAAATGTATTCTCGATTTGAATATTTTGTTTCGGTTCTCTTGAATTGTTTATTACGTTGGTTTTGTTGTAAAATGTCAATGTAAGGTATATATACACACTCACACTTAGGCTGGGGTGTGCCATTAGCGACACAGATCACAGCCATTACAGCACTGCCCATCCAGGGGTGTGTACGACCCAGTGATTCTCAGGTGGTAGGCAAGGGTTCGAGGAGTCTTTTTGAGGCTGAAGAGGTGGGGGGCTGTTTCCTGTAGTGGATTTCTTAATTTTTTATCTTGTAGGTAAAACTTCATCTTGATGTAGAACGGTTAGATGATAGTGGCTTTGTATACTACGGGTGTATGTTTTCTACAGTGTTTTCATGTGTCTTGAAGTTGGTTGTTTCATTTCGAATGATATTTAAATACGTTTTTATAAATATCGAGTATTTTCTTATTTAATGCAAGATTTTTTAACTGTATGTATATCCCTTGAGTACGATAACATAATTATTACCTCATCGTACTTGAGGGTCATAGTGCTACCAACGTCTGAACTCAGACTGGAGAAGTTAATGAGCAGTCTCTTGTAACATTAAGTAAATCCAACGTTGGCTACCCTGAATGAGTTTAAGGCGGTATTGTATTGTTGCATTAAAGTTACATTCAGCACTATTGTATTACTGCCGTCTAAAACCGCTACAGTTATACCATGTCATCACGTATTCTTTTGACAGATTTGATTGGTTGGGAAATATTTCTAGCGGTGACGGGGGTTAAAGGAAGGAATTGACACCTGATGCGGCAAGTTAATTAATGGAATGTTTTACGGTGTTCTGTGTAGTGTGGGTTTGTTCTCTTGGTGATTTATTTGTTTTCCTCTTCCTCCTCTACTCCTCCCTCCTTCTTCCTCCTCTTCCTTGTTGACTGCCCGTCCTGATTTCTCCCTTGGTTTGATGTCGCCCCCACAGTACAAGACTCTGTCATATGAACCAATTGAGTACAATGAGGAACTTTTCAAAGTACGACGAAGTACCTAGGTGACCCATCCCAGAACACACACACACACACAAAGTAGGGTGTCCTAGCCTGGAAAGGGATCGTCGCCTGCCACCCCTCTCAGCTGATCACCTCTTGTCCTTCGTTCGTCCGCCCTCTTTCTTAAATCATCTTTATCCTCTCTGATTTAGTCTCCTGGAAAGTCCTTCACCATTTGCTCGAGTATCGTTGCGTTGGAATTTTTGACAGATTTTTCTCACTATTTTTTCCGTTCTCGTTCTTTATCGTTCTCTTTGGTTCTCGTTCTCTCTGGATCGTTCTCGTTCTCTCGCACACTGGCTCTCAGCTGGTAACTTTAAAGGAATGCTGCCTTTCCAGTTTTCCGTCTATTATTCTCTTCTCCCTTCACCACAAGCAGCCTTTGAGAGCTCTGACTGACTGATTGGGTGTGGGGGAGAGAGGGATGTGGGTGTATGTGTACAAACTCCCATCCTCCTCTCGTCACCGTCCCTCCCCTCCCCTCACCCCTTCCCTCACCCCCCACACACACAGCCACTTAAAGCAGTTAAATGACGATTGTGTGTATAGTAAAGACAGGTGGGGAGGTTCTCGTCCCGGCCACTTGTTCTCCGAACCATCACAACCTCCTCCCTTTCCCCTTTTCCCCTTCTTACTCTGCTTCTCCTCCTCTTATCTGCTTCTCCCCTCTTTATCTGCTTCTCCCCTCTTTATCTGCTTCTCCCCTCTTTATCTGCTTCTCCCCATCTTATCTGCTTCTCCTCTTATCTGCTTCTCCCTCCTTCGCTTTCACTCCACCTCCCCCCTAGTCTTTCCCTCCTCTTCCTTTCCTCTCTTCTTTCCTCTTCCCTCATTTCATCATCTCCTCTTCCCTCCCTGCTCCAAGAAAGAGGTGGGAAAGGGGGAGAGGAGGACGAGAGGAGATGTTTGTGTGAGTACTGGGCTGGTCCACACCTGGCTTCTAGAAGGGTGGTGGCGTACTGGGCAGGTGGGCATACTGGGGTGTGGTGGGGTATGGGGAGGTGGTGTGGTGGGGTACTGGGGTAGGTGGTGGCTTACTGGGGGAGGTGGTGTGGTACTGGGGGTAGGTGGTGGTACTGGGAGGTGGTGTGGTGGGGCATTGCAAGACCCCTGTTGGGGGGGTGCCTAAGTGTGTAGGCGGGATATAATGGTAATAATATAAATCGTTCATAACTTGTAACCCAGAACGATAAAACATGAACACATTGACCTATGGTTAGGAGATTGCATGCATCTATTAACGCTATTGAACATTCTAAATCATTCGGCTTATTTTTTGTGGGCTTAAACAATTTGTCAGTTTATTGAAGATTTTGAAAAGTTGGTGAATTTTGTAGAGATGTGATTTGTTAGGTATGAGAGGTGTGTATGTAGTGTCAGGTTTACTTGTTGAGCTGTCATTGCTTACGACCTATGTGATACTGTGAGGAGGAGGAACCTGCATTGTTGTGAATATCTCTCTGTATCTCTGTCTCTCTCCTTGTGCCGTTGTTCAGAACTGTATCTACAATCTCCTCCCTCCTCCCTCCTCCCTCTCCCTCCTCCTCCTCCCCCTCCCTCCTCCTCCTCCCTCCCCCCTCCATACCTCAGTCTAGTTGGGTACTAAAAGAACAGCAAGATTAAGGCTGTTATTGGAACTGTGGAGAGGAGGGTGACTGGAGGGTGGCGGTGATGGGGAAGGAGGGGATGGGATTAAGAGAGGGGGGAGAGGATTAAAGGTGGTGGTGGTAGATTGAGGGTGACTGGGGGAGGGAGAGAAGACAGAGAGTTGGATGTAGAGTAAATAAAGGAGGTAATGGAATAGATTATCAACCCTGTAAGATGATGATGATGATGATGATAATAATAATAGTAAACGGTTTATTAATAGAGTTGAAACCAGTGGCTGAAAATATACAGACTTACATTTGATTTAGACATAATGACATAATATGCATAGAATACATTTACAGGCTTGTTAAAATTGTGGTGTGTGTGTGTGTGTGTGTGTGTGTGTGTGTTTTCTGAGACAAGTGGAGACTGTTGTTGCTAAGTGTTGGCTTCTTGTGGACCCCCCACTCTGTAACACTTGGAGTCCTCTCCCGCTCTGGTAACACTTGGTAGTCCCTCTCTGCTCTGGTAACACTTGGTAGTCCCTCTCCTGCTCTGGTAACACTTGGTAGTCCCTCCTGCTCTGGTAACACTTGGTAGTCCCTCTCCTGCTCTGGAACACCTTTGGTAGTCCCATCTCGCTCTGGTAACACTTGGTAGTCCCTCTCTGCCTGGTAACACTTGTAGTCCCTCTCCTGCTCTGGTAACACTTGGTGTCCCATCTCCGCCCTGGTAACACTTGGGTCCCTCCTGCTCTGGTAACACTTCAGGTCCCCTCGCGCTCTGGTAACACTTGGTAGTCCCCTCCCGCCCTGGTAACACTTGGTAGTCCCTCCCGCTCTGGTAACACTTGGTAGTCCCCTCTCCCGCTCTGGTAACACTGAGTAGTCTCTCCCGCTCTGGAACACTTGGTAGTCCCTCTCCTGCTCTGGTAACACTGAGTAGTCCCTCCCGCTCTGGTAACACTTGGTAGCCCTCTCCCGCTCTGGTAACACTGAGTAGTCCCTCCTGCCCTGGTAACACTTGGTAGTCCCTCCCGCCCTGGTAACACTTGGTAGTCCCTCTCTCGCCCTGGTAACACTTGGTAGTCCCTCCCGCTCTGGTAACACTTGGTAGTCCCTCTCCTGCTCTGGTAACACTTGGAGTCCCCTCTCCCGCTCTGGTAACACTTGGTAGTCCTCCCTGCTCTGGTAACACTTGGTAGTCCTCCCCGCCTGGTAACACTTGGTAGTCCCTCTGCTCTGGTAACACTTGGTGTGTCCCTCTCCGCTCTGTAACACTTCAGGTCCCCTCCGCTCTGGTAACACTTGGTAGTCCCTCTCCGCTCTGGTAACACTTGGTAGTCCCCTCTCCGCTCTGGTAACACTTGGTAGTCCCCTCCGCTCTGGTAACACTTGGAGTCCCTCTCGCTCTGGTAACACTTGGTGTAGTCCCTCTCTCGCTCTGGGTAACACTTGGTAGTCCCCTCCCGCTCTGGTAACACTTGGTAGTCCCTCCCGCTCTGGTAACACTTGGTAGTCCCTCTCTGCTCTGGTAACACTTGGTAGTCCCTCTCGCTCTGGTAACACTTGGTAGTCCCATCTCCCGCTCTGGTAACACTTGGTAGTCCCTCTCCGCTCTGGTAACACTTGGTAGTCCCCTCTCGCTCTGGTACTTTGGTAGTCCTCTACCGCCTGGTAACACTGTAGTCCCTCCCCGCTCTGGTAACACTTGGTAGTCCCTCTCCCGCTCTGGGTAACACTTGGTAGTCCCATCTCCGCCTGGTAACACTTGGTAGTCCCTCTCGCTCTGGTAACACTTGGAGTCCCATCTCTCGCTCTGGTAACACTTGGTAGTCCTCTCCTGCTCTGGTAACACTTTGTAGTCCCTCCCCGCTCTGGTAACACTTGGTAGTCCCCTCTCCTGCTCTGGCAACACTTGGTAGTCCCTCTCTCGCTCTGGTAACACTTGGTAGTCCCATCTCTGCTCTGGTAACACTTGGTAGTCCCCTCCTGCTCTGGTAACACTTGCAGTCCCTCTGCCTGGTAACACTTGAGTCCCTCCTGCCCCTGGTAACACTTGGTAGTCCCTCTGCCCTGGTAACACTTGAGTCCCATCTCTCGCTCTGGTAACACTTGGTAGTCCCTCTCGCTCTGGTAACACGTAGTCCCTCCCGCTCTGGTAACACTTGGAGTCCCTCCTTCACTGTAACACATTTGATCCCTCTTGAAACTCTCTGATTCTGTAATATATTGATTTGTTTCTCCTCGGTGTTGTAAACGTCATTCTGGCATGGTAAAACGGGCACTGTTCTGTGGAGGCGCATCAACCTTGCCACGGTGACGGAGGGTGACTAGCAAGGAGCTCTGCGCATAAAGGTCCCTTGCCTCCTGTAACCCCATTACCCCTGCTGACATTCTCTCTTAATAATGGGTGATGAAGGTGGGGATTGAGGGGGAGGAGGGCTGATAGTGGCATATTTCTCCCTCTTTATGATGGTGTTGACGTGATAGCGAGGCAGGGTGAAGACTCTATTGGGATCCGTCCTGTTTGTAGAAAATTGATGATGAGAAACCAAGAAGTGATAATTGGAGATTTATTTACTTAAACTTCGAGGTGTGTGTAGGTCGTGGTGTAGGTTCCATTTTTTTAATCGTAATTTTTTTCGCTCAGGTAGCGTTCTAGGTTATCGCAAGGATCAATGACTGCGGTTTTAGCATGTGGTGGAGGACCTGGTGGTGGCAGTAGCGGTTGTTGTCGCTTCCTGACCATTGGGGGCCATTAAAGTTTACTGGTGGTAGATCTCGTACCAGGGGTGGTTTCTGACACACTCGCCCACATAATTCTCCTCCATCACAGTTGAGGAATGTGTGTTTGTGTGTGTCGCGTAGTAAGTTTCAATTGACATAAATTTTGGCGAATACCAACAATTTCTGGATGTTTCATGAGGCGTTTGGTATGTCCGTGGACGGTGACTTGTACAGTACTGGGATGTAATAAACCTAACAGCTCTCGACCTTCCCACAATGACGAACATTATGCTCCAACAGAATGTGTTTAATACTTCCTGAGTCATGAAGCTTAAGAGTATAGAAACAGGAAATGTATATGCTGTAGCTGTGTTTTGGATATAATCACATTGGAGGCGACAGTGGCGGGTGTTCGTTGTCGCCGTCGTCATACTGGCGGTGAAGGGTCCTGGGGTGGTATGGGGGCTATCGTCGTTATTCAGGGCTAAGGAAAATCTTGTCCTGAAGTGGTTGTGGTTTGGGTTGTCAATGTACTCCTTCTCGAGTGGTAAGGATGGTTGTCGCCATTGTGGTGCGTGAGGCGAGTCTCGTGGTGTGGGTCGGTGATAAGGAGATGTTGCGCGATTGTGTGTGAACGAGGGAGGGCTTGGAGGAGAAGGCTGCGGAGAGGGAGGGGGAGGGTCATATTTAATGCATGGTGTGGTCTCTGCTCTTACCCTCCTCCCTCCATGTTCTTTGCTCTTTTCGTGTCGTGTTTCTCCTTATACCCCGTTACTCCTTTCCCATCCATATCTCTTCCTTTCTTGCTATTATCTTCATCATCTCTACCACCTCTATCCCCCACCCCTGGTTTGCCTTCACCCCCCTCTCCTTGGTCTCAGCAGACCTCCTCCCCCAACATGTGTCTTGGGTTTCACGCCCCTGCCCTGGACAGCCGTCACCACATGTACTCTTGCACGTACACACACGCACACCGCCCTCTACTGAAGGTCGCACTGCTTTGTTATACCCTTCCTTCATTAAGAATGCAAACAGGAAATTAATGCCGTCTAGCTCTTAAGTTATAACTGGTGAACATCAGACTTGAGGACCCACTTTCCAGAAACATTAGAATCTGAAGTGACTCCTTCCTCCTCTGGCTTCCCAATTTCTGGTACTTAGTCATTCATGCATTTGCTGGGGCGTCTTATCCACGCAGCATAGTTCAATACTAGCAGTGTTATTAACTATCGGGAAATTAGCGTTTTCATTACTGCTAAAATGACCGTTTCCCAGCTGGGCTTAGGGGTGATTAACAAAATAATGGTTTAAATAGTCATACATGTTCACATTGGTAAAACCTTAGTTACATAATGCAGGTATACATGAATTGCAAATACAGTCAGTGCAGGTATCATATAATGGTAAAATATCGATTCGACTATGGACTGCCCAAGAAAGCCACTAGAACCTATTGTTTGTGGTGCGAGACGTGGTGTGTATGTGTGATCATTGTCGCGTTCCTATCATGCAGAAACAGACCCACAGTGGCCGGCGTGGCAGGAGGAGAGCAGCCCTAGGGTTGAAGTCTCGTCCCCTGATTTTAAGAGTCTCCACCTTCCCTGCCTCCTTGTTTTATTGTCGTTGATGTGTGAATGAAGGAACAGAGGGTGGGGGAGAAAGGGGGAATGATGACGGAAGGGGGGGGGTTGAGCCTGATGAGGTCCAGGGAGGTGTGGTAATGGGGTGGAGAAATTAAATCGGAATCGGGTGAAAATGAGATTATGATGAAGTGATTGGTGGTGGGGTCGTTTTGTTGTTGTCTTGGTGGTAGAATCGTTTGTGTGTTTTACTTAATGTGGTTGTTTGCTTTGTTTGTCCCTATTTTGTGTTTTTGCATTGTTTTTGTTTTTCGTAGTTTGCATCTTTTTCGTTTTTTCTTAATTTCTCTCTTTTTCTTTTTCTTTTCTTTGTCTATTCTTTCTCATTCTTCTTTATTTCTTTCCTTTTCTCCTCTCCAGGGTGAACTGAATGGTAGTTGAAGAACCGAACTGGCACGTGGGTTGTCTGGCAGTGTACACAAAGGACTATAGGACCGTAGTTAATAATAGGTAGTTAATAATAGCTCCTGTGACTCGAGGTACTGTCGCTAAATGTAATCCGCCTTATGAACGGGATGTATTGAGATAATGGGGGGTGGTTGGGTGGGTGGGTTGGGGTGGTTGATTTGGGTGGGTTGGGGTGGTTGTTAGATATTTGTGATGTAGAAGGTGGATGAAGGAATATATTGGTGGTGGTGATGGAGGTAAATTCAAGCCCTCATGGTTGACTAGCACGCACCCATGAGAGTAGCCAGGTCATATGTGTGACTGCATGGTCAATGTGCCCACCCCCTCCCACTCACCTCCTCCATCCTGGCCTGGTAAAATAATTGACTCATTGTAACCCACATCACTATTCTGTGGCCTATTACCTTCCACCACCATTATTTTTACTACTATTGCTACCACCACCACCACTACTATTCCGATCCCCCTCCCTACTGTATGTGCAGGGGTTTGAATCCCTCACGGGCTTCCATTTGGTCAGGTCAGGAAGGGTGGGCACTGGAATAAACAACACAGAGATTTCTAGAGGTCTGCTGATGGGTTTAGTCAGGGTGATTGGATAAGCTTCTTATTATGAGTGTTTTCAACGGTAATGAGAGGAGGTAAGGTGAGTGGTGAGTGAGTAGTGGAAGTGGCAGGTGAAGGAAGTGAAGTTTGTTCCCCAGTTGACAGCATGCTCAGAGCAGCGCCAATTCCACATAATACTTGAGGCGTTGTTGTCCAGACTTACACAGCGGAGGAGAAGGGCAGGCTGGCTGGCTGGCTGGCGGACTTACATAAGGTGTGACGCGCATATCCTCTCCTAGAGCCCTAGACGCTGAGGTTAGTGTCAATGGGTGTCAGAGATTGAATAATGGGGATCTGCAGATTTATGTCTAATGAATCTGGGGTAGGGAGGGAGGAGGATTTTGAGGATAACTGCTGCTTTGTAGGAGGGTGGGATTATGGGTTTGGGGATTGGGGTTTGTCGTGATGTTGGGAGCAGAGTTGAATTCCTATCCGTCGTTGTGTGAGCGCGCATGTGCATTATATAGGGTGCGTACAAAACCACTTGGTGATAATGTGATTTGACAATGTGAAGGTCGTGTAGTTTTCCTGTCGGGGTTAAGATAATGGGTCTTTTTTTTCATCTTAAGTCGAGGCAGGAGTCTGCATCAAGTGTTAACACTGCTTCTTGGAGTACAGTAGATTTGTGTTGTTGTTGGCTTTTTGGGCAACTTGTTCTTCCTCCACCGGTTTGGTTGCCGTGTTCCTCACGCTTCAGTCCAGGTCACCGGTGCCACAGATAACCAGTGGTGTTGTAATGTCTGGTTCTGTTCAGGTGACCTCACGATGTTAATAGAACAGTGATAGACAACGTAGTGATGATCATCGTGGGACAGCAAGTTGATATTTACCAAGTTTTGGGTTAAGTGTGTCCAGGAGGCGAAGCACGCTAACGTAGAAAGTGGTTTAGGTGCTGTGGGAGGGCTGGTGCTCACGAGGAGAGCAAGTGCAAGTGTGCGGACGGGGAGGCCAGCCGGGCGATGCCGTGCCTGATGTCTCTGTGGGTAAAAGCTGGACCTCCTTGAGCGGGGCCGGCAGGGCATCTTTGGTGGCCAGCCCATCTTCTACTGGAAACTGGCGTAGTGCTGAGCTCTCGACCCGCAAACGTTATACTCTGCCACACCTTCGCCCCTCTGGCCTCGTGTTGCTGCTGCACTACACGCCCAGCACACATGACGCCAGTTGCTTGCAGACCAGGCACATCAGGGATAAGTAGGCTGAGAATGTTGCAGATCTAAAGAAATGCTTGTATATGGTGACTCCAAGAAGGGTTTGTGGTTCATGTATTTATATCGAATTAGAGGTCCGTTTGACATGTGGTGAGGGGTGGGGGGCAGAGGGGGGTTGCTGCTAACATTGGGCTCCCTACATCCTTGTGTAGGTAAGTGCAGAAGCGTTTACAACCAGCATGAGGGAGCATGCCAAGTTCATGCCTTTGTCCTCATGAGTTAAGAGGCGTAGTCATGTCTGGTGTTGATTGGAAAGCCGATGACCCAGGGGAGGGGGGATAACAGAGGGCGAGGTCGCCAACGACGAATGGATGTTAAGACGAGTTTCTCGTTTAAATGCGATGTATGAAAACGGAATTTGAATCGACTGTAGTAAGATAGTGGTCATTGCCGATTGTGGTAAAGTTTGTGAATGGTTGCCAAAAACGACGAAATTGAAGTAAAATTGCAAGTAGTTGGTGTTGCAGAGATGTGTACGCACTTGGTGCAAGAATGGTGTAGAAACAGCCTTGGGTTGGTGCCTGCTGACTGGGAGAGGCCCAGCTGGCCTGGGAAGTGTGGATTCAGCTTGCTATGTTTTTGAGAGGTGCATTTGACAGATACACACGCACCGAAACCTTGATTGTGGCTGGTATTGCTGTAACTCATCCACCCACCTGCCCCTTCTCATGTCCAGTTCCTCCGGTTGCGTATATGCTTGGTGCTAACACTTACTTACCAGCAATACGTAACT
>NW_024747630.1:0-19763 GCF_018991925.1 Homarus americanus | reverse complement strand
GCTTTTAGGTATGATTTTGTCACCGCTAAATCTGCATTACACATTTTGTAATCTACTTTTATTTCCAAAATCTGGTTAAACTGTCTGGGTTTTTTTCACAGTAGGAGCAGAAATAGGCACTCCTTGATTAATCACGCCTCCATCACTGTGTCAAGCTCTGCTGACCTGGCTCTGTGCGGTGATTTACTCTCTAATGTGCTCATGTTTTTGTCGATGGAATGTGGCTGTGTACTATTTACACTTTGGAGGTCACATTGAAGCAACACTTAGCAATGATAGGGAATTACGCAGTGCAGTATATATTTTATTTCAATATTGTTGCTGCTAGTGAGTTGTACTAAACAAGTATCCACTATGTATTTCATAACATTGTAATTTGTTTTGGCATTCTCAATTTTTGTTTCGGATATACTGTATATATAGGGATGCTGTAATCTAAAATTAGGTTTTGCATACATCAAGAGTACGTTTGTGGCTCCTCACGAGTTGTACTTGCTCAGAAATATATACTGTACAGTAATGTTATATACAGGTTGCACTTAAAAAAATCCAAACATCATTTATCCCCAAACTGTGAACATCCAAAAGTGATCGCATTGATTATAAAAATTTACCGCGCTGCCAGATGATGGCGTTTGAGCACACTAAGCTAAGATATCATCACCGGGGCATTTTCTCGTAGTCGGTCACTGAGTTACACCCTCCGACTCGCCGTCACCCGCACTTACGAACGGGATCCCAATACATTCACCTCCAAAAGTTGTAATTAAACTGTCATTATTTTCATCATTGTTTAACAGCACTTTATGTTATGTAACCTAAAGTATGGGTCCAGGAACTTATCCCTGTTGTAAGTTGCGGACGGCCTGTATTATTATTAACATTATATTTTGAGTTCCTTAGTTTAGTGTGTTTGTTATACTTGTACATGCAGTATTATATATTAGTTTATAGTTGTCATATATGTAGTATTTTATTTGGTGCTTAATGAAATATTAGGGTTTTTAATAATGACCTTGAGTTAGCCAACAAGTTCAGTTATCTGAAACATTTTGGATTTTTGAAGTGGAACCTATATTTCAACTCCCTCCTCCAAATATTAATGTACTATAGGAACAGAAATGGTTGATTTAAATTATTGCTCCAAACTGCACCACACCATAGTGCCATCTTTGGCATATACAGTAAATGAACTTTTGTAAACTGTACTGTACATATTTAATGTCACATGATGTGACAATGTTTATTTGGTCAAGTGATGTATAGTGCATGTCATTAGTGTAACGGTCGGTGCCAAATCATCGTTATTTGGCGCCATTCATTTTTAGATATACCTGTATCTCATTTATGAGACATTGTTTATCTAAGCCAAGAGTTGTTACGTCTTGCATATTTCATCTCCGTCGTCAGAAAATGTAACGGCGCGATGTTGAGCAATTTGTTGCCAGACTATGGATGATAGATAGGATCTGTACATATCATATTAAGTCTTCAACACAAGATATTTATTGTCAACTCTAAATTAAATATGTTGTGAATAAAACTTTTCAATTTGTGTTACCAAAGTGAGAATAAAAGATTGTCTCCGGCCAGCTTTTTTCTTTTATTATGTCCCGTAATATTCCCCCCGCCGAGAGCCTCCGTCGTTTGCTTTTAATGTATACGGAGACCGAAATCACAAATTGACGGTTTACGACGAGACGCGAACGTGCAACGTCACGAAAGAAATATTGGCCGAACATTTATGGTAAATAATTTATTTCTTCACTGCCACACGATCAGAGTTTCGTTGTTTTACCCCGTAATTTCCTTCATGTTTCGTGCCCTGCCCGCTATGGGTGATTTATGATCGTAGATAGAGAAAAAAAAATCTTAAAATTAAAGAAAAAGTTGTATCATTTTTATTACGATCATCCAAACATTTGTGGATAAAATGAATGAAATAGAAAAACTGCTTCTGGTGTTAAACCACGGCTTTGAGACTGTCTCGGCGACCGACGCCGAGCCCACGTGGTTCCGAGGGGCCGTCTCCACCTTTCAGTGGTGTCCCCGAAGATACTACTACTACTACTAATGTTTGGAAAGGCAGTTGTCAACATACCATCTGGAAAGGCTTGTCACTGACTTGTCAGATTCAGAAGAGAAAATGTCTTTAAATTGCAAAAACTCCTCTAGAACAGATGCTTCCAGGTCACTGGAATAGGTACTGACAGCCAATGGTGTCATACTCCGTTAAGGTAAACCGCTTCTTTATTTCTATTCATTCGTAATATGGTGTAGAAATTGTCCACCTTGGATCAAGTTGAGTTTCAGTGCCAACTGATTCATCCAAGAAATGTTTTCTCTTTTTTGTTGTCGTTGTAGACAGGCTCGGCAAAAGCCCTAGCCTGATCTTCTATTTCATCCAACTGACCCCGTCTCATTTCTGAGACGAAGATGATCAAGCTCTCATACAGTTTCACAACTGACAGAAGGTGGGTGTGAAGTTTTTGAAGTGATAAGCTGGTTGCATTAAACCTTGTTAAGATTTGATACTATTTTACAGCAAGAAGTGGTGTTTCAAATGCTTCCATTCGTCTTATGAGGCCTTGACCTTGAAGCTACTGTCGGAACATATTTTGTTCTCCAGTGCTGACTTTATCTCAAGGTAATGTAAAAACACTGCAGCCAGTTTCTGAAAGCGATTTCGCTACAATCCCTTCAGCCGGTAGTGCAGCTGATGATCCCAACTATATGTGGAGGTTGAGAAGTAGTTGTATAAGGTTTGCAAAAATCCGGAATTTGAAAGAGACCCAAGGCAACTGATGTTCCTACAAGGTTCAAGGAGTGACCTGCACAAGGGACGTAATATGCCAGCCTTTATTCTGGCAGTGTAAATGGCTGACATAGTGGCAGCATTGTCATAACTCTGCCCTCAAGACGAACTTCTGTAATTAACTGTACAATAGTTGAGGCTATGCTCTGTGCACCATGGTCATGTATATGTCTATGAAGTTATAAAAATCGCTCAACTATGAATGTAAGTTGGTCAGTATGACTAACATCCGGTGTGGAATCTACACTAACTGACTAATATTTGTCTCGTTTCACTTCACTTATGATAATTGATTGACCATTTGGTCACAAATCGTTTTTGAGAGAGATGAAGTGTTTGCACAGCACCAGATGCTGTGCAAGAAAAGTGTCCAATTTGGCCAGGAGTTGCAAGGTAATTGCCATTGTTGCTAGAGCCTATTCTTTCATCACTACCTCTCGATGTTAAAATTTGTAGTGTTTCAACTATGCGCAATAGACGTTCTTTGCATTATTTTCTCTCCAATTGTAGTTGCAAAGCCAAAGTGGAATGAATTCGCCTTGCTGTAATTGCCCTCACACCCCAACTGAAATTTGATGCTCTCTGCCACTTTCACGTTCGGCAACTGTACGCCGGCAGTTTTTCCAGTCGCTAAACGCATTGAACGCAAAATACATCTCCAGTTTTTGGAGAATACACAAGGATTTGGGCACATACCGAACTCTTTCCTTTTCACTTGTTGAGAAGTGACCTTGTTCACAATTTAGATGAAGAGAATGATTTAGTAAATAGTCAATCGGTTTATCATCAACTGTCAGCCGGATCACTCGACACCGGTTCCATAGAATGTTTCTTATAATTCAACTGAGATGAATCGGACGAAGCTTCAGTCACAGGTTGGAGAAAGGAAACTCTTAATGGTGGTTTTCTTCTATAAAATATATTATATACAAAAGAGTCTGGTGGTGGGAAGTTGGTGCTTGGAAGAGGAGACGAGACGCGGCGTGTTCAGGAACGTAGGGTAGAATGAATTTCAACGGCGAGACCGAGAGGTCATACACTCGGCTACCGGAAGTAAACCCGGATGCCAGCGTCGCAGGTGGCGACCCCCCCCCCCCCACCCCCGTGAGAAAGTCGCCGAATCCCGTCTCATTGGAATGCGGCTAGGCTCGTCAGTTTGTAGGAGAGTATCCACTACGGTACTTGCATTGCTGTAGGTGGCGATTTACTTAATCTCAGCTGACCTCGTTTCGTCATCCGAATCACTAAAGTGAACCTCTACTGTGTCATCCTCTGGGAGTTTACTGTCACTGGGCTCTGAATCTCCTTTTGGTTTAAAAAAATGTCAGCTTTGGCTACTTTTAAGTTCCTCTTTCGTGAGCAGGGCCTCTCTACACATCAGGGCTGGTCGACTTGAAACCACACGAATGACTCCAGTCATGTCTCACTTTTGTGTGTGTTGGGAATTTGTACACTATCAATAAATATACAGTTAATGAAAAATGTCTCAATGTTTTAATTTCCTCAATATAACTGCATATGGCTTCCAAATTCTGCAAAGAAGTGTTCAAATTTCAATATTTTCCCGGGGGGGGCTTACAGCTCCCCCGGAACTCCCAGATGTTTAGGCTCGTTTCACTCGCCACCCCACAAAGAGGCTGGCTGCCCATGGGTAGTGTGTGCAGGTCAGAGTTGGCGGTACAGTGTGTGAGAAAAGTGTTTCAATACGGTTGGTAAATTCGATTTGACGTTCGGGCATCCAAATGATCTAATTTCAGTAGTACTTGGAAACATCTGGCTATCCCCAAGGACAAGCCACTCGTGTAGTTTTACTAACAACAAAGACAGTTGAAGCTTTCACCATCACTTAATGGATGTTCCAACTATAATCAGTTGCCTTAACATATACCACCACTGTTGCAATTTCCAATTCTGTGTCGTTATATTAAAGGCCCGTCGTTGAGCGAAATCATGGTGAGCCTGCCTGGTGGTATATAAGTATTACAAATGTTATACGTACGTGTTCCCCGCTCAGTGTATAACCAAATGCAATGTACAATATTGGCGTGACAGGAGATTGTTTATGTAATGAGGACATTCGTGTGTGTTCTTCGTTCTCGTCCCATAGCTTCCTGTTTATGCATATCATAACTCAATCCATTTTTATGGATTACAAATCTCACCTGCAAGTAATCTTCCTCGAGTACTTCATAGCAGGTATTATGCGAGACAAACTTTGTTTCGATATCCTCGTGACGTGTAGGTGCATACCAGTTGAAAGATATACAAGCGTTGCCTCTAGAGATATACTTTCCCTCATATTGGTATCCTGGTTTTTTTTATATATGGTTGCACTTTCGCTCGAAATTTGTAAAAGGTGTTAGAGTCCTTTGTCATGTCTCGCTCGTGTCCATCTTGCCGTTCACGTAAAATCGTGGCATGACTTCAATACTTTTTTCCGACCTAACCACTCTATGCACCATCCCCTTGTTCTGCATTTGCACATAGCAATTATTATAGTACACAACGATATGATCTTTGCTTTTCACTGTCGGGCGACTATTCCTGCGATCGTAGCGTATCCGCCACTGCAGACCACTTACTAGCGCCCGACTATGACTGACGCCAATCACCCCCGTGTGTACAACACACAAGCTTTGCCCGGTAAAGGGTCAAAGCCCGCCGGGCACTGCTCGATTGTGTGGACGGGGCTTTAGGAACAAGGAAGTCTCGGGTGCACTCTAAGATGGAAAGAAAACGGAGGACTCAGACGTCCTGAGAAATCGGACGTCTCAGACGGGTGACTCGTTAAAGAAGGTATAGCTACACGTTAACTCACAAACCACCCTCCGCTTTTATTCTCCTTCTGTACTTCCCACTTAACTATACCTTGCTCTAAATATCCTTGTTGACGGTTCTCTTATCTCTGACATGCACAACCGTCGTTATTACATCTTTAATCCAATTGAAGAAGCGTTTTAGAATTGTCCAAACTACATGACCAGACCTCTAATTTTACCTTGATTTCGACTGAATATTGAAAGACTTGGGTCTATATTTAGTATTGCAGTGGTCATAGATGGAAGTTCATATTTTTATTTATAGGTTAGACTTTCATATGTCTTGCTTGGAATTTAGTATTTTACCACTTCTGGTGTTATTAGACAATACTAAGATTAGTTTAAACTAGTGATGATCGTACTTTAGTACGAGAATGTGTACTTTGAACGATTGGAAAGTAAAAAGCCACACATTAATGTCATCATTTGTCTATTGGGTTATGTTGTGAAAAAGTAATACTAATTTAAGAGGAGTAGAGCTGTATTTGCCGAAGCGTTTAACACCATTAAGTAGAGTATTTGAGAACTATTTATGGGCAAACTTTCAAACAGCAGACGTAGTCGAGATTTTATTATACTCTGGGTTTTGATTTAGTAAAAGCAAGGATTTGGATTATTCCATAAATAGAAAAACTTTATTGGTTACATATACTGGATATTCAATATGTACAAGTTTGACTTTACTTGCACAGAATGTAATGCAATACAGCTCATGACCCACAAATGGGGTAGAAGAAATAACAAAGCAGTTTTTTTGGAGACCAATTTCTTGTAGTTTAACACTAGGAAACTCACTGTAATGCTGTGGGAAGGATCCACTAACCGCGGTAGAACTGGAGTAGGAAAGGAATTGTTGCGATCGAGTTCTCCAGCAACAGGTAAATTTTGTAGACGCTCCGAATTGTTCTTGTGGTGACACTGCAGCTACCTCGGTCAACTCGTATAGGGTTTATGGTCGTTTGAGGAGCGTGTTCTAGAAATAGCAAGAAGATTAATGTTATGTAAGCCTGGTTTAACGCGAAACTTATTTAAAAAGTTTAGTTTAGGTAATATCAAGACTAATAAAATTTACCTTTTTTTTTTTTGTCAAGTGAAATTTTAAACAATAGCTTCCCAATCGCCAACAAATAATTTACAATTTGAAGATACACTTACAGTACAGAAGATGTTGTAGCGTCGTCGCGTGCCAGTGTTCTGTGTTGACGTCCGTCTACCAGGCTTTATATACAGGCGGCCCACACTCCCTGACCAATCACAAGCTGTTTTAGGTGAAATTGTAGCCAATGGGAACATTGCCTTGTTATGACGTCAAAGTGACGCCGGCAGGTTTGGTTGTTTGATGACGAGTAAACGATTTAAACTTTATTGTGACACGAAAGTAGTGTAAAACGTGAAAGGAAAATATTATGAAATCGTATTCAGTGCTTTACTTATCTTGGATAGAAATTGTGAATATATTACAACAGCAATATTGGCCTCAGTTTAAGTGTGAGACATTGTTAAGACACATATACATCCAAATAGTACTATTGTAATATTAAAAAAGTCTTAAACTTAAATAGAATAGTGTAAAGAAGTTAATATGAGGAATAAAATAAGATGACAGAGAGAGAAAAACAATGAAGAACAAAGCACCGAGTTAATATTAACCTTTACTTGAAATTGACCATAGAGCAGAAACAGTAAAATTAACAAAAGACAGACATATGTTACAACAATGGAGAAGAAAACGTACACGTTACAAGAAAGTAGAGTAGAGTTGTGAGCAGGGCCGGATTGAAGAGTGGGCAAAGTGGGCAGTTGGCCAGGGGCCTCCACATATTATAATATTGTATTGATTTGGTTGATTTTATTTTCAATCTTTAAAATTCATGTTTATCACGTGATAGAAATTAGGCTAGCTACTCGTTGAAATTGACGACTGGGTGGTTTTCCTATGAACCGTCTATTTTGAATGAATGCTGTGGTGCTAATAATATGATATTTAGAATTGCGGAACTCCCAGATGATTAGGTTCGCTTCACTCGCCACCCCACCCTCTTGGGGTAGTTATAATGAGGGGGGGCCTCCACAGGTCTAATAAATCTGGCACTGGTGGTAAGTGGTATTAAGAACCTGGCAGGCCTCTCCATACAGTGTACCTTTAGACTAACATAACTAATATTTAACAATTAACATTGAACTAACATCTTAGCCCCCCAAAAAATGTGACTACCCTCCCAGCTACACAAGGACCTGGGCTGGCTCACTAACTCCAACAATAATAAAAATAATAATAATAAGCAGCATTATATAAATAGAGCAATATTAATACAAAGGTCTGACGACCCAAGGGAGCAGAACAAAGATAAAACACCAATAAGAAAGATTCTTTCTACTCCTACTGTATTTGAGTTTCACCACTTTTCCCTCAACCCCTAATAATTGTCTTTCACCTCTTAACTAAAGATTTCGTACTCGTACTCGTGCTGTTTGTCCTCTGCGGATGACTATAATATACTCGTCAGTTACATGGACCAGTTTCTAGTTGACATAGCAATGGTTAGAGAGATATTTACTATCACAATTTGATAATGATTTATTGGGTCAGGTCTCAGCTCACACGTACCTTAGAGAGTAAATGTGGTACCTGATAATATAGAGTACATTTATGTCAAGGAATTATTATATAACATTTAGTAGCACGTAAGATGGCATAGTATAGAATGTTACCACGATGTTTTTGTTTTACATTGTTTGTTATAAATATATACTGTACGTAAAGTATTTGACGGTAATGGGAAAACATTACTCGGGTCTTGACTTTATTAAATTCACCGTTGATAGTTCTCACCAAGGAATGGAGATGCGAGTGACTGTCTGTAGGGTATCTTGTTATTTCCATCTTGGAAGAAAACTTTATTGACTGGCGACACGACCCAGTCTATGGTGCAAATACCCAAGAGCAGTTTATCTGGATAATCCCCTCGTTTGGTTGTGACGGTGTTTACCGGAGAAGAAGTTCGGGGTCCCGGAAAGCACGAATCTGGCAGTTTTGAGCTGGGAAACTTTGGCTATATTTCATGAAATGGACTTTGTTTGAATAATGTTGAAGATGACACCAGAGTTTTTTTAATGTATCCTTGTACTATGACGCCAAGGTGAAGAATAAAATGCTGAAAATTTGAAGTTATTCGAATGAGCGGGTTCGGTGAGCAGAGAGCAAATAATTTGACGGTTCGGCGGGAAGGTTGGGGTATTTAAAGGTCGAACCGGCAAGGATGCATCAGTTACAATCCGATCCTTGTGTCTGGTGTTAGAACTCCTTTAGTTTGTGAAGAAGACAAGAAAAGAAAAGTGTTTAGACATTTGTTTTTTTGGCTGTTAGTGTTTCGCATTGGAAATGTTTTCTTAAACATTTTGTTGTGGTTTTTAATACAAGTCATAGATGTATTTGACTTGAGGCCTGTGAAACATATTTAAGATTTCTGTCTGTGGTTAACTAGGGAGCTTTTGAAGTTGTTCATAATTGAAGTTCTTAGAGTACAGGATATTTAAATTGAAGACGGTAGTTTAATTGAAATGAAATCCTTTAAGTGATAAGTGGTTTAAAAAGTTGAAGTGTTAATAGTGTACTTTGTGAAATTGGCAGAATATGTTTTGTTAGAAATCGTGTCATTTCGTTGGTGAGTGATGGAAAGTGAATTCATGAGCATGTAGATTGTGTAGCAAGTTCATTATTGAAATATTGTCTCGATCTGAAGTTGTTTGGATGCTAAGTTCAATGCAGTTTTAAGTGATGGTGGTGGAATCTTGAAAATGAGTGAGAAGAAAAATAAAAGATGCAGCATATATGTGTACATTGAGCTTGGACAGTTCATAGTGATCGTGGTGGAATCGTGAAAATGAGTGAGAAAGAAAAAAGATGCAGCATCTGTGTGTGCCAAGTAGTAAACCATACGTGTGTGTTTTGTTGCGTATAGTGATCCCGTGAAGTGGAAAAGAAAATAAATCTCCCGACAGCGACGTTTTGGTAAACGAGGGGTGAGGGCAGGTAAGTGACTATTGATGTTTAGTTTCTTTAGCGAGGTAAAGATTGGTATTTGACATGAATAACAATATTGATATGGGTGAGCCAATTGGTAGCCTGCTTTGAGTGTATGAAAAATAAGCGGCATAAAGCACGAGACCCAGGGTCGGGTCGATGTATCTTTAGCTGACTACATTCAAAACGTTCGACTTTACTTTTATTATCTTCGCCACTGATCGGCTTGTTAGCCGCTTGGGCGATCGGTCACGTCTCTTTTCCTTTATATTCTTCACCAAAAGGTCGGCTCGCTAGTCGCCTGAGAGATTGGAGCGCCTGAACTTGCCTAGCTTATACTACAGACGGGCAAGGGGGGACTTGGTTGAGCTTTATAAGCATCTCAGGGGGCACTATTTAGTTGAGTGTCCTTGCTTGGAGCTGGCGGACGCTCGCCCCACAAGGGGTCACAGCTCAAGATTGAAGAAGCCGGAAAACCGTGAGGGCAAACTTTTTCGGAGTGAGGGTTGTAAATTCTTGGAACAATCTACCAGAGTGTGTTGTGACGGCACCGAGTGTGAGCTCTTTCAAGAGAAGACTTGACCAACACTGGAGCGGGTTCAGGTACATTGAGGAGCCGGTGCATGCCCAGTATTTGCCAACAGTGCGTGACAGAGACGTGACCGATCGCCCGGGCAGCTAGCGAGCCAGCCGACATTTTGGTGAAGAATATAAAGGAAAAGAGACGTGACCGATCGCCCAAGCGGCTAACAAGCCGATCAGGGGCGAAGAGGATAAAAGTAAAGTCGAACGTTTTGAATGTAGTCAGCTAAAGATGCATCGACCCGACCCTGGGTCTCGTGCTCGCAATTTTACTTGTGAGTAGTTAGGCTGTATGTAAAGGCGATTGTGATTGGTGGATCTGTTTTGGGTTGTATGACTTATAGGAAAATGATTAAAGAAAGGAAAGGTAGAATTTTTTTTGTAATAAAGTAATCATTGTTATTTAAAGTAATGGGAAGTTAAGATATGTTGGTATATTTGGTTAAATAGTGAAGAAAATTGTATTAATGAGAGTTATGTAGTGGGTGTTTTTTTAAGATTTTGTAGTAGTTTATTTTCAGAAAATAGCAACCGCAAGGAAGCCGCAGTGGGCTGCCGCATGAGCGTTAAGTTGGAGCCAACTAGCGTGGGAAAGGTTGATTTTTGCAGAGACGTGACCGGCACAGAGGTAGACCCCGAATTTCGAGTTTAGGTGAATGAAATTGTTGAATGGGTGTTGTGTTTGTGCTGTTATATACTGGAGGCTATATAATGGTACTACACTCTCGGTTTTGTGTGTTTGTTTATGGTCGTATTTCGTTGTCTGTTATGGTTCATGTGTTAGTTTTATACGCAGACTAGAGTGTTCTTAATTGTTATTGTGTATGTGCTTTTGTTTAATTAATTTTGACTTGTTTGTTGTAAATTTTGAAGCTTGATGCCTTTTATTGCAGGTGTACGGAAGGCTTATACTGTGGAATAGAGAAGAGAACGTGGCCTAAGTTTGTAGGTGATGTCTACACTTGCGGTGAGGAATTCGTCAATATGGTATTTAAAATGGAAGGTGTAGTTGTGTTTGACTAAAGAGAAGTTGTAGCTGTAATTTGAGAAGTGGTTCATGGCTAATATATTTGTATTGAGAATGAGTGTAAGTTTTATTGGTTAGGTAATAAATGGTTTTTTCAGGTTGTTGTTGTTGGAGGTGGAAGGAGCCGGTATTTTTTTGAGGTAGACTAGGGGAATAGTGAGGGTAAGTGACGTTGAAGTTTGTAAAAGAGTTGTTAAATTTTCAATTGATTTTTGGTCTTGTGTCGTAGAGCAATAGAAATGTAAAAAGTTGACATTAAAATAAATGATTGTGGCTTGAGTTTGGTAATGTTAAGTTTAAAATGTTGAATTTTGTGCCTCGGCTGTAGATTAAAGAAAATGTAAATGAGTTTTGATAAGTTGAGTTTATTATATAGTAGTGAGAAAGATTTGATAAATGGATAACGAATGACCTATTTTTTTTCAGGTTGGGGTCTGGTGGTGGTCCTCGGTTCTCTAGTGCACCCAAAAGTGCCTAGAGATGGGCACGGGGAGACATAAGTGAGGTGTATAAACCTGTGAAAGGGCACTACTTAGTCGAGGAACCGTACCCATAGCTGACTGACGCCCGCCTCACAAGGGGTCACAGCCGAAGTGGGGGTGCCGGCGGTAGAGCGGTACCGCTCTCGCCTCGCAAGCGGGACGTCTCGGGTTCGATTCCCGGGCCGGTGGAAAGTGGGTTGGACACACTTCCTAGACCCCCTGTGTCCCTGTTGACCTAGCAGTAAAGTAGGTACCAGTTGTAAATCGAAAGTTGCGAATTCGTATCTGGGGAAAGTCGTCGGAGCTAGCCGACAAAATGTTAAAGACTGGAGGGTTGTATGCCCTTGACATAAAATGCTATGATCCTTTAGGCAAGCACAAAGTTGGCATGCTGCCTAGTTGGGCGGTGTAGGCGCTTGTGCCCTTCACCTTGCATGGGAATAAGGGGAGGGGGGATGCCCCTCCCATTCTCAAAAAGTGTGATAATGAGAAATCGAAAAATGTTAGAGTAGAATATAGTGTTGTGTTGACTGTATCGACTAACCAAGAGGAAGTATGGTCGCCATCCAGAGGTGGGGGAGAAGTCGATGTTGGAAAGGAGCCAAGTGTTGTAACCAGTCGCCGTGTGCAGCATGTGCTAAAAGGTAATGTATACTGTTAAGTGGTTGAAGGTGGGGTGTGTTTGATATGAAAATGAAGAGGGACTTTGGTCGTGGTTATTGATGTGGTAATTGTTTTGTACAGGAGTTGTTGCAGTCCAGAAGACGTGATTGGTGTGTGATAATCCAGAGGGACATTAATGCTCGACTGAATTTTGGAAATGAGAGGCAGTAAATGTGTAAGTATTGTTTATTGAAGTTGTACGTATACTTGGTTATAATTTGAAGAGTAGAGCATTTGTAACATTGACGTATTGTTTTTTGTTTTCATGTTGGTGGTGGAGGAATATGGGCGAATTGTGGAGAGGAGCGCGTCGACACTGGATACGGTGATGTGAAATTGTGCAATGTATTATTTGAAGGTGAGTTGTTATTGTATTTGAAAGTTGTAGGTAAAGTTTGTTATAAGAGGCAAGTGATATAGGAGTTTTTTCGGGTAGCAGTACCCAGTGATGTTTAAAGTTGGGAGAAATAAGCATGGTGCATTATGGAGGTTGTGTGAAAGGTTTCTGTTTTTCAGGTTTGAGGATGGAGTGGTGGTGGGTAGTGCCGTAACCAGGTTGGAGAAAGGGTGGACTACTACATGTATGGGGCTGTGCAATGGACTGTGTTGAGGAGAAGAAGCAGCAGCAGCAGGGGCGGCGGCGGTAGCAGCAGTGGCGGCAGTTGTTTAAGATAAGTAGTGTGGTGTGGTGCATCGTGAATTGTTTGTGATAGTTTAGGGTCATAGTGAATTTAGTTGTAAGAAATTGAGTATAATGTAATTGTTGGAAGACGTGTATAGTGATGTAAATTGTAGGTTAGTTTTGGATTAGTATATGTGGAGAATGGATGTAGCAGGTAATAGAAATGTTGGGACTAGTGTAGAGGCATATATATATAATTGGTGAGTGGCGTTGGAGCGGTTTAGGGCGTGAAAGGTTTATGAATTGTTGTGGGGGAACTAATGTGTTGATGTGTTTGTTTTTTTTAGGCCGGATTGGAGTGGTAAGCGGCAGTGATGGTGGAAGAGCCAGTGGTTATTCGGCGACGGAGATGGGAGCGAAAGGGTAAGGAGCCGATTGTTTGTGTTAAAGAGGAAGCGTTTGTTTGAATTTGGTTAAGATGAAAGGTGAATTTGTTGTGGGTATGTATTGTAATTGTATAGAAGTTAGTTGGTAGCAGGCTAGTATTGTTGTTACACACTGGAGGCTGTGTAATGATTGGTACTAGCCTTGGTGAATGGTTTGTAGTAGAGTATGTGTATGTTGGTAAGAAGTTGGTATTTGTAGCGGTTTAAAAGGAAGCAATTTGGTTTTGGTAGATATGTCTAAGAGAGTGTATGCATGAACACTTTTTGGAATGGTGTTTATTATGGATGTTTTTTTTTCAGTGGAGCGAGTGGTGTAGGGTATGTTCCTCGTGGTAAGAGTAAGGAAGGAGACGACCAAGTATTGTGCATTTACCTCGGCGGTTACGAAGAAAGGAAGAGGCACGTCGACGACGGAGCCGGGAATAACCGCGGAGGTTGCTCCATACCAAGAGATAGTGTTTTTGTGGGTGAATTATTTGAGCAATGATAGTTTGCCCAGAAGTGTGGCCGTGAAGTGTATATTGTAGGTAGTATAAGAAGAGTTTCCCGAGTGACGAAGCCGACGGGTGGACTGCATTTGATAGAAAAGGCCATTACGAGTTGACCTCCATTGTTGTGTTTTGTCGGTTTCAGATTGAAGCGACGGGGCGAAGTCGCTGTAAGGAGCCGAGAAGATGATGTCCTGTTAAAGTATAGCCGTCGTCCCTGTGACTGGAGCCGAGAAGAAGGCGTCCTGTGAACGTATAGCCGTCGTCCCATTGACTGGGGTGTATGGAGCCGAGAAGATGGTGTCCAGTGAATGTATAGGTGTCTGGGACTGGAGCTGAGAAGATGTCCCATGAACTTCTAGCCGTTGTCCTTGTGACCGGGGTGTATGGTGTCCAGTGAATGTATAGCTGTCGTCTCTGTGACTGGAGCCGAGAAGATGTCCCGTGAACTTCTAGCCGTCGTCCCTGTGACTGGAGCCGAGAAGATGGTGTACAGTGAATGTATAGCTGTTGTCCCAGAGAAGATGTCCTGTGTTCCAGTGACCGGGGTGTATGGAGCCGAGAGGATGATGTCCTGTGAAGGTATAGGTGTCGTGACTGGAGCCGAGAAGATGTCCTGTGAACCTAATAGCCGTGGTACCAGTGAGGGGAGAAGATGATGTCCTGTGAACGTATAGCCATTGACCGGGGTGTATGGAGCCGAGAAGCTGGTGTCCAGTGAATGTATAGCTGTCGTGTCTGTGACGATGTCGCGTGAACTTCTAGCCGTATGGAGCCGAGAAGATGATGTTCTGTGAATGCATAGGTGTTGTCCCTATGAAGATGATGTACTGTACTGTATTATATTGCTAAGTGTATAGAATATATGTATTTGAGTTGAATTTTGTGTTTTCTTTATTGCCTGATGTGCATTTTGAGTGACACATAAGGTAGAAGATGACGACGACAAGTGATTAGGCACCAGAAGAAGTGGAGCGACATGAGAAGATGAAGGTAATGTGTGAAGAATTGAGATTAGTTAATGTAATATGATTATATGTAAAGTAAAGTAAAGATGTTGAAACGCATCATTGAGATAATATGATTATATGTAAAGTAAAGTAAAGATGTTGAAACGCATCATTGAGATAATATGATTATATGTAAAGTAAAGTAAAGATGTTGAAATGCATCATTGAGTTTAGTTGATGTAATATGATTATATGTAAAGTAAAGTAAAGATGTTGAAATGCATCATTGAGTTTAGTTGATGTAATATGATTATATGTAAAGTAAAGTAAAGATGTTGAAATGCATTATTGAGATTAGTTGATTATAAGTAAAGTAGTTGAAATGCATCATTGAGATTAGTTAATGTGTTGAATAATTTGACTTGTAATGCTGTTTTTGTTTCTCCCTTTTCTGACAGGTACACGGGAACACATGTGGTGTTGTTTAGAGTGTTTATTGAGCAACAAAGGTGATTTTTCAACTGAGAGAGAGTAGTTATTCCTCATTGGTTGTGAGTTGGTGTTTTGATGTTTGTTTGCAAACAAAAGCTTGGACATTGTCGATCTATCACACGACTAGTCCATAGACACGATATCTGTGTCGAGAGCTTTATGACTAAACCTATTGTTGGTACTGACATAATTGTCAGTATCGACAAAATGGTTAAAGTCAGTTTGCAAACAAAACATTAAAATACTAACTTAAAACTAATTTGGAATAACTACTTTCTTTCAGTTGAAAAAATCACCTTTGTTGCTCAATAAACACTCTAAAATAACTTATATAATAAAAAACGGGCTGCCAGAACCTATCTTAAAAAGATAGCGACTTTGAAAAAAATCCCGTTTTCTGTTCAACTTAAGAAAATGGGAAACCATCAAAGAAAATGGGAAATTTCTCTGGCTCGAAAACTACCGTTTTCTACAAATCCAATATGGCTGTATGTTAACTTAGGAAAAATAAAGACATTGATTATATACTTTCTTTTATTATGCTCAAAATATTTCTATGTCCACATACATGAAAAATATACAGTCCACAAATAATGAAAAAATTTCTAAGTCCACAACACAACAAAAAAATACTAAGTCCACAACACATGAAAAAAATACTAAGTCCACACAACAAAAAATTACTAAGTCCACACAACAAAAAAATACTAAGTCCACAACACATGAAAAAAAATACTAAGTCCACAAAAAAAAAATACCAAGTCCACACAACATGAAAAATTTCTAAGTCCACAAAGAACGAAAAATTTGTTAAGTCCACATGACGTGAAAAAAACCCAAGTACACACATGAAAATATTCTAAGTCCACAACACAGCAAAAACAACTAAGTCCACACACCATGAAATTTTTCTAAGTCCACAACATGAAAATTTTTCTATGTCCACAAAGAACGAAAAATTTACTAAGTCCACACAACAAAAAAATACTAAGTCCACAACACATGAAAAAAATACTAAGTCCACACAACAAAAAATTACTAAGTCCACACAACAAAAAATACTAAGTCCACAACACATGAAAAAAAACTAAGTCCACCACACAACAAAAAAATACTAAGTCCACAACACATGAAAAAAATACTAAGTCCACACAACAAAAAATTACTAAGTCCACACAACAAAAAATACTAAGTCCACAACACATGAAAAAAATACTAAGTCCACACAACAAAAAATTACTAAGTCCACACAACAAAAAAATACTAAGTCCACAACACATGAAAAAAAACTAAGTCCACAACATGAAAATTTTTCTATGTCCACAAAGAACGAAAAATTTACTAAGTCCACACAACCAAAAACATACTTAGTCAACACCACAAAAAATACTAAGTCCACACACCATGAAAAATTTTATAAGTCCACAAAGGATGAAAAATTTTCTAAGTCCACATGACATGAAAAAAAACTAAGTCCACAACATGAAAATTATTCTGTCCACAAACAACGAAAAATTTTCTAAGTCCACAACACATGAAAAAATTAAGTCCACACAACAACAAAAAATACTAATTCCACACATGAAATTATTATAAGTCCATAAAGGATGGAAAATTTTCTAAGTCCACAACACAGGAAAAAAAAACTAAGTCCACAACATGAAAATTATTCTATGTCCACAAACAACAAAAAATTTTCTAAGTCCACAACACAGGAAAAAAAACTAAGTCCACACAACAAAAAAAAAATACTAAGTCCACACACCATGAAAATTTTCTAAGTCCATAAAGGATAAAAAAATTTTCCAAGTCCACAAACATAAATTAGTCCAATTCCACAAGAGGAAAAAAAACTAAGTCCACAAACAAAGACAATATTTCAAAGCACAAAATATGAAAAATATACCAAGTCCACACACATTGAAAATTATTACAAGTCCACAGGATAAAATAATACTAACTCCACAACATATGACAATTTTTCTAAATCCACAAACAATGACAATATTTCCAAATACAAAAACAAACAATAAAATAATACAAAGTCCACAAACATCAAAAATATAATAAGTCCACAATCGATGACAATTATTCAAAGTCCACATACATTAAAAGTTATTCTAAGTCCACAAACATTGAAAATTATTACAAGTCCACACAAGTTCAAATAATACTAACTCCACAACATATGAACATTTATCTAAGTCCACAAACAATGAAAATTTTTACAAGTCCACACACGATACAAAATTATTCCCGGTCCACGGACGTAATACATTAATACGGAGCCACAGACGATAAAACATTTTCTATATCCACAAAATATTCAAAGTCCACAAACGATAAAATAATAACAAGTCCACAAACATACCAACTACACATACACAAAGGCTAAAATAATACAAACATCATAAATTATTCCAAGTCCACATACATTAACAATTATTACAAGTCCACAGAGGATACAAATTATTCTAAGTCCACACAACATGACAAAAATACTCAGTCTACATTGACAATTATTCAAAGTCCACAAACGATAAAATAATAACAAGTCCAAATACATATTAATTATTCAAAGTCCACACAGGATCAATTAATACTAAGTCCACAAAGGATATTCAAAGTCCACAATCATTATACAAAGTCCACATAAATTGAACATTATTCCAAGTACACAAACAATAAATTATTCAAACTCCACAAAATATTCAAAGTCCACACAACATAACAAAATATTCAAATATCCACAAACATCATTAATTATTCAGTCCACATAAATTGAACATTATTCCAAGTACACAAACAATAAATTATTCAAACTCCACAAAATATTCAAAGTCCACACAAATTGATCATTATTCCAAGTACACAAACAATAAATTATTCAAAGTCCACACAAATTGACAATTATTCAAAATACACAAACAATGAGACATTTTCAAAGGATAACAATTATTCCAATTCCACACAAAATACACAATTATTCAAAGACCACAAACATCATCAATTATTCAAAGTCCACACGGGATAAAAAATTAGTCCGATTCCACCGGCGTAATACGTTATTCCGAGTTCGCGTGCGTCGATAATTATTGCCGGTCCTCGGACCCGACGCGTAAATTTCCCGGTCCACAAAAGGCAAAACAAATTCAAAGTCGACAAACATTATCAATTATTCAAAGTCCACAAAGGTTAACAATTTCAAGTCCACAAACAACTACAGGTTGTAACTCTCTAGTCCGGCATTCTGTGCTCCGCAAACTCCCGTGGTCCAAAACAATTTTAGTTTCTCCAACAGGTACATAGGCAGTTTTTTTTTTTTTCTTGGAAATTATCATTATTATAGCAGGAGTATTAAATTTTGGCCCATCACGCCCAAACGTGGGTCAGTGACTTATGCCCAGGTGGGCTAATCCCCTAAAAAAAAAAAACCCCAGGAAATTAAGGTTTGTTTACATCCAGCACTTCAGCTGCTCTCTCTCTCTCTTTGTCTATAGAGTACAACATTTAACCCTTCAGCAATAAATAAGTGTTGCTTTCATATTCTTATGTACAGTAATGACGATATCTTTTCACATGTGCGCACTCACTTTTTTTATGGTTAACTACTTATATTGTTCCATTTTTTAACATTACACGTACTTCAAACGAGCATATTAATTTTTTTACATTAATTTTACTGCAGCTAAAATCAGGGTCTTATTTTCTTCAGTTTTATATGTACAACCAATCGGTCACTGGTTTTGTGAGCTTTAACGTAAACGATGCCGGCAGCCGTCTCGTCTCGTCTCCTCTGATATTCCACGTATTAATAATAAATTCTATTGTTAATTTTGCACACACAAACATTAATTCAATAAAAACAAATTCACAAACATCAATTACAATAGATATGAACAGTAAATAAGTGTTGCTTTCGTATTCTTACGTAAAGTAATGACGATATCTTTTCGCATGCCCACTTACGCGCGCGATCTCTTTTTTTTCTTTACCGTTATCGTTAGCGACTTCTATTGTTCCATTTATTAACATTACTTAAAACAACCATAGTCATTTGACTACAGCTACAGCCAAGGTCTTATTTTCTTCTCTTTTATATGTAGAACCAGTCAGTCACCGGTTTTGTAATCGACGAAAACAATGCCGTGTGTTTTAATATTCTACGTATTATTCATGAATTGTATTGCTCATTTTGCACACAAACAGTAATTCAATAAAAAAGACATTCAATAATGAATCTTTTCTACACGAGAGAAATGACGCTCTTTACGCGATTGTGCCAGTCGTCTGCACGTTGGCGGGCCGTTCAAACCCGTCGAAATTCCACTTTCCGCCGTCAAAATTTCTATT